>NC_051213.1:30087639-30389425 GCF_015220715.1 Pygocentrus nattereri | reverse complement strand
TTCCATCGACTACTTTCAACTGTCGGACCTATAAATACAAGATGAGTCTTGAAGAAAAGGATTGGACCAGTCCACAATGATGCATCTTGTGCTCCTCTTGTCCTGCATTGGTAAACAATATACAAATTCTGGTTATTTGATGGTTTTCATATTTGGTCTCACAGGTGCTCACAATTCCCTATCGTTGCTTGAATAAGTGAATTAATATCTTTTGGTTGTAGGGCTCATCTATGCCAGCGCTCCACCGGACCTCACGGTGAGCAATGAGAGATACACTGGAAAGGTTGTAGGTGGACAGAATGCTCATCCAAACATGTGGAGATATCAGGTAAGCCCATCACTGGACCAAGCAAACTAACCATCTGTGATGCTTAAAACATCTAAAAAAATTGTACTGTTTATTGCATCTGTTTTGATGATGCATTATATCTGATAGGTTGAGCCACTTTTAAAGCTGTTGTATACTCAGTAAACTCACACAAGTTGTATGTGCTAATGTACCAAGTTATAAAAAAAAAAAACACAGTGCTGCTATGTTGCCTGGCAACCATAGCCTAAAAATAAAAGTGCCACAAAGGGTTGTTTGGACTGATGCCACATAAAAAACACTTTTGGCTCCCTAGAGACCCAGTCTATGCTATGTTTGAAAAAGGGATGCATGAGTATGAAGAATCTTTTAAAGGTTTAAAGATCCTTCCCATAAGGGAAACCTTCTAGAATCTTTCTATCATGTGGAAAAAATTCTAGAACCATCCATTGAAATGTTCTTTAGGAAACCAAAAAGATCTTATCTAACATCACTTCAAAGAACCCTTTTTCGGCCCCTTCATTTTTAATGAAATTGTTTGCTTGATGGACGAATAGTTTTTTGCGAATATAAGGTTGTTTTTTAACATTTGGTGACATTCAACCTAGGTGGCTCCTATCTACCTAAATCATTATTTTGTATGCTCAAATGAAGAAAAAAAAAATTAATTTCTTAAAACAAATAAACTATTGTTTATTTTATGATTGAATTATGTACTGAAATAGATCAAGTGAAATGTATAAATAAAAAGAATGTACACTATGTAGTGTTATGAGGCACAAGCATAATTTCTGTTCTCTTCATTAATGATATTTTAATGTTTTTCTGCAAGGATTATGATTTGTGTGACATAACTTGTGTAACGTGCTTTAATTTGTGCTGTGTACTTCAGGCATCTCTGCAGTATGACAACTGGAATACAGGCCACTATGCCCACATTTGTGGGGGCAGCCTTGTTAGCCCACTCTATGTTATGACTGCAGCCCACTGTATCCTCAGGTGATGCTTTTCTCTTTTCTGTTTAATGATTAGTGGGTGCTAATTGTGGTGTGTGTGTGTGTGTGTGTGTGTGTGTGTGTGTGTGTGTGTGTGTGTGTGTGTGTGTGTGTGAGAGAGAGAGAGATTTCTGTGAATGTTATCTATTAACTACTCTTTTAAACATGGCATGCTGTAAATCAGAGGAACGCTTGTAAAACTTTGTATCTCCATTTTTGCGTTTTTCAGTTTTTGACATAATTTGAAAATGCCTGTTGCCCTTTACATTGTCTGTAAATTTGTTGATGACTGGACAAAAAGAAATGACCCAAAATGACTTTGGGTAAAAAAGTATGGTTCCATTGACTTTCCTTCTCCTGTAAAGTTACTATTTTAGAGATACAAGGTTTTTTTCTGACAACAGCGATATGTATAGTGTACAAGTATGTAAAATTGGGTGAAGGCCAGTGAAACTTTCTGATGGCCCAAATCAAACATCAGTTTGACAGTTTGTAGAAAACTTTAAGGTTGTATTGTACAAAAACAAAAATCTCTCTCTCCCTCTCCCTCTGTCCCTCTCTCTGTCTCCCTCAGTCTGGAGGCCAAGTTCTATCGTGTGGTTCTGGGGGAGTACAATCTCTATAAGTATGAAGGTACTGAGCAGACTCGTGCTGTGAGTAAGATCATTATTCATCCTGGCTGGACTGGAGATCTTACAATTGGGTACTTATATTTTGTTTATACGTATTTTTGAATGTTGTTTAAGAAGCATTCTTTTACATGTGGTATGTTTATTCATTGGCATCAGAAATGATATTGCTTTGCTGAGATTGGCTTCTGAAGTCTATGGCAATGGTTATATCACCCTTGCGGACCTTCCATACCCAGGGCAGACTTTACCCAATGGCTTTACCTGCTACATCACTGGATGGGGGCTTCTGGCCAGTGAGTATGAGAAGGTCTATCATACCTCACTTGTGAGAAATCAGTTTAACAGAGCTTTGCTGTACTCTGATGTGTGCTCCAGTGTTTTGTAATCTAAGACTATAACTAGAATTAATATTTTGTAACTTAAATTTCATTAAGTTTTGTACATGACTGGGCCGTGTTTGCATTTCTGGTATTCACCTTGAATTTAATGATCTTTTAGCTGGTGGTAGTGCCCCAGACATCCTGCAGGAGGCGCCGATACCTGTGGTGGAGCACTCTGTGTGTGCCTCTCCTGAATGGTGGGGCAGTGCAGCCAAGAAATCCATGATATGTGCTGGAGGAGATGGCAATACTTCTGGCTGCCAGGTACAGATACACTTTCATTAAATGTCAATGGAACACTAAATTTTCATTTCATCAGTGACATGGTTTCAAAATGCACCTCCAACATTATCCATTAACAGGCGTTCATGGTTGTGATGTCAAGTTATATTAACATACACTATATTGCCAAAAGTAATCACTCGTCTGTCTTCACACACATATGAACTTAAGTGACATCCCATTCTTAATCGATAGAGTTTATTATGATGTCGGCCCACCCTTTGCAGCTATAACAGCTTCAGCTCTTCTGGGACAGCTTTCCACAAGGTTTAGGAATGTGTTTATGGGAATTTTTGACCATTCTTCCAGAAGCACATTTGTGAGGTTAGACACTGATCTTGGACAAGAAGGCCTGGCTCACAGTCTCCACTCTAATTCATCCCAAAGGTGCTCCATCAGGTTGAGGTCAGGACTCTGTCCAGGCCAGTCAAGATCTTCCAGACCAAGCTCGCTCATCCGTGTCTTTATGGACCTTGTGCACTGGTATGCAGTCATGTTGGAACAGGAAGGGGCAGATGCCACACTGTTCCCACAGAGTTGGGAGCATGAAATTGTCCAAAATCTCTTGGTCTGCTGAAGCATTAAGAGTTCCTTTCACTGGAACTAAGGGGCCCAACTCCTGAAACACAACCCCACACCATAAGCCCCCCCTCCACCAAACTTTACACTTGGCACAATGCAGTCACACAAGTACTGTTCTCCTGGCAGCCGCCAAACCCAGACTCGTCCATCAGGTTGCCAGACGGAGAAGAGTCACTCCAGAGAACACATCTCCACTGCTCTAGAGTCCAGTGGTGGTGCTTTACACCACTGCATTCCATGCTTTGCGTTGTGCTTGGTGATGTAAGGCTTGGATGCAGCTGCTCAGCCATGGAAACCCATTCCATTAAGCTCTCTTTGCTGTTCTTGAGCTAATCTGAAGGCCACATGAAGTTTTGGACGTCTGTAGCGATTGACTCTCCAGAAAGTTGGTGACCTCTGCACACTATGCACTTCAGTATCCACTGACAACGCTCTGGCTTTTTACATGGCTGACCACTTCATGGCTGAGTTGCTGTCATTCCCAATCACTTCCACTTATTATAATACCACTGACAGTTGACTGTGAAATATTTAGTAGTGAGGAAATTTCATGACTTGACTTGCTGCACAGGTGGCGTCCTATCACGGTACCATGCTGGAATTCATTGAGCTCCTGAGAGCGACCCATTCTTTCACTAATGTTTATAGAAGCAGTCTGTAAGGCCTAGGTGCTTGGTTTTATGCACCTGTGGCCAAGGAAGTTCAATTCAATGATTTGGATGGGTGACTGAATACTTTTGGCAATACGGTGTATGACAACCCATATAAGCATGTTAACCTGCCCATTCATGTTCAAGTGATAAGGGGTGTTGTTACTGCTAACAGACTGTAGTAGAGTTATGGGATTAGAAAGAGGTGCTCTTCTTGTCTGTCAGGAAGCAGATGCATCAAAATTTGCGGTTGCGAAATGGCTGATCTGATTGGTCACGCCAGACGCCCACCTCAACATTTCTGCCGCGTCATTGGCTTTCACCTTGCTGTGGGGCGTGTGTTTGTTTAGTACATTTAAGAGGGGAGGTGGAACAATTCTCTCCAACTATTACCCACCCACCCCTCACACACTATTCTGTACTTCTTTGCTTCAAAGGAGAGAGTGAATTGGTGACCTCTGATTGGCAGAAGAATTGTCTAAACTGTTTTTGGTTTATGAACCTCACAAACCTTATTGGTGCATTTGAGTGGAAAAAATAAAACAAGAAAAATGTTCGATAGGGACCCTTTAAAAATGAATTTTCTGAATAATTCAATGTCTGATGGTCATCTGAACTTTTTCAGGGTGACTCCGGTGGACCTCTGAGCTGCTTCACTGATGGTTATTGGAGGGTGCACGGTGTGGTTAGCTATGGCCCTGCTGTTAATTGCAACATGTATACTAAACCAACAGTCTTCACTCGCGTGTCATTCTTCTTGGAGTGGCTGTATTCTGTAAGTTTTTTCTTTTTTTCTGGTGAATGTTTTACTGCTAAGAATTAAAAGACTTAAGTCTTTTTTGCTCATTTAAACACTTGAAATAAGCTGGTTCAAGATTAAGGATTGAGAACGAACTATGCATTACTGATGGTCAGATTGGCAAAATGTTTGGTAATGCAGCAGAGGCCCTCAAAACACATTACTTATGATCATAAGCAGTACAACATATATACAATTCTTATTTAGTTTCAGAGGAATGTTTGGCACCTTTATATTTCAAATCTACTTTCTGAGATGCTACTAGTGATTTAGTTTACTGCAGAATGTCAATGTCTTTCACATAATTCATTTTCTGTTTCTTTTACAGCAAATGGTTTGAAAGCCCAACATGTTTTGAATCAAAGACCCCAAAATCTGTTGACTCCTTAATGAGAGCATGATTCTTCACAAGGCCTCTGAATGAAATGTATCAAATTTAATTTCACAATATTTTGCAAATAGCATAAAGTGATGGTATCAGGCGATCATTACCTATATGCATTAATAAAGTTATTTAACCCATTCTTAGTCTTTTCTAGTACTTTGTGCTAAAATAATAATAATGGCTTACAAACCCAAAATAGATGCTTTTGTTGTTTTCAATTTCTTTACACCAAAGAAAACCGTGAAAAGTTTTGTAAACATTAACTGGAAGAGAGAGGACATTTTTAGAAAGGAAACTATTTATTTAATTGTGAGTTTTAAACTTTTCTTTAAGAGTATGAAGCACCATATAAATAACATACATTGCAGTTAACTGTCATGTCCCAAATTCCCCTGAGAAAAGTGCTCAAAACAACATAAAAACACTGAAAACAAACTGCTTGACAACATGGATGCTGTTATTTTGTGGGCATTATATCATTATTTTCAAAGGAAACGTTTTTTGTAAATGTGATGTGACTGAAGAACCTTTTAAAGTTGAAGGAACCTCCATAAAATGTAACAGTTCTATACTATGGCTGCCCAAAGTGTGGCCCATGAGAATGTTGGCTCACCAGAAAGTCTTTTTGGCCCTCAACCCACAAACATCACACTTTGGCTCCCTTAAGACAAAAAGCTTTGGCACCCGATTCTAAACTAGGTTTTAACTTTCTGAGAGCTTCATTTCACTGATGTCCGAACAAAATCTTTTTTGTCATTTTCCATTTTTTAGAAAATGCAGATTGTTCTTTACATTATGTGTACATTTCATGATGAGTGGACCAAAAGAAGAGAGTGCCCCAAAATGACTTGGAAAAATGTCTGGTTCCATTGACTTACATTAAAAGTTAGCATTTTGGAGATACAAGGTTTTGTTCCATCAACAGTGACATACAAATCAGGAACAGTTTAAGGCTCTGCATTTTAAGAGTGTGCTCTTATAAAAAAAAAAAAATCAAATAATGAAACACCATGAAATGAATGGTAATATGAGTTACAAGGTGATGGACCTTTTTCAGAAAAACTTCAGTCTTTCTTGTTTTGAAAAAATGGAGAACAAGTGGGAAACCGAACCGTTTTTACAAAGAACTGACTTGCTATCACACAGTCAGGCGCAGTGAAGTGTGTGTGGCTTGGTGACTTCCTCTGGCTTTTCTCAATAAACCAGTGTCCCAAGCAGATGCAGAGAAAGGTCAGATGTACGTTTAAGCTGATTATGTGGAGTTATGTCTTTTGTTAATATTTTTTTTTCTCAACATTAGCTTTGATTGGAATCCGTTTTCAGAGAGGTTTAAAATAAGATCAGCACCATTTGAAGCTGGTAAACAGTTTATTTTAGCAGATCTCCCTATTTTCTGTGTCTGTTTTCATCGGTGAGGCTCAACTTTCAACTAGCAGTCCTCTTACTGGATACACAAGTGCTTCTGCAGTTTTATACTGCTGCATGTTATTTTTTCGATTCAAAGTACAAGTTTTAGTGCAGGAATAGGTTTAGCCTAATAAACAAAGTTAAATGGAGGTGAAAACTGATCATAAACTATTTGTTTCCCCCAGGGCCATGATAAATGTAGGTCAGTTTCAATAAGTGTATAACGTGATGTTCAGTTTCACACACTAAGTTGTTACGCCACTGATGGTAGTACCTCTGACAAAATGGTTCAAATCTGAGCATTTGTTTATTAAAATTTGCTCACACTTGTAGTTCAACTTAGTTATAATTCATAATATATGTAGAAAGTTACAAATATTGCATTCTTTTTGTTTTATTTCAATCTTTGTGACTCATGAAGCCGTCATTATTTTAGCCAAAATTTAAGAGACCGTGGACTTCTTAGAGTTATTGCTTCTTCCATTGAGATATCCGTACATTTAGAGAATTTGCTAGATGCTCTTATCCAGAGTTTTTCCATAATTTTTAGATTTTACACAGGTAGGCGAAGGTCTTATCGATATAGTGTAGGATGCTTATCCAGGCGGAGGATTGAGCCCCAAACTACGGCACAGAAGTAAACAATATTTTGTTTCTGTAACACCACTGACAAAATATCTTGACAAATTTAATATCATAAAATTTTATGTGTGTGTGTGTGTGGGTGTGAATATATAAAACAGGACAGACCATTTTGTGAGTGTGAGTATATAAAACAGTTCAGACCATTTTAAAGCATTTTTAAAATTTTAACTGATACCTCAGTATTTGCTCTGACATCCTGCTTTTCATTCACTACAAATAAAACCTCAAAAGTAAAATTATCATAGCTTTTTTAGTCATCAGCTTTGTTTCTTCTTCTTTTCAGTTTATTTTAATGACTTCATGTGGGACACCACTTACTGCTGCAGTGGTAAAACGACCCACCCCTTTTTATCAAATACTTAAATTACTACAACTTCAGAGAATTTAAACAATATTTTTTCATCTGAAGTGAGTATTGACTGTTTTTATACTCTAGACAAATGTGAGCAAGGTCATCTGATGAGTAGATTAGAGGAAAGATGGTGAAACAAATAAGTCAACGTGTGATGCAAAGGAAGAGAGAGAGAGACGGAGAGAAAGAGAGAGAGGGGTTGTGACAGAGGAAGTGATGGTGTCACGATCACTTGGGTACCTGTATCAACGGATTTTCTGGACAGACCCTCAAAGTTTGGATGCAACAGGGTGGAACATTTACTGAAGAAGTGGAGATTAAAGGTGAGAGCTTTTCACAACCCTCCAGCTGTATCATTTGAGTTTGAGTATTGAATGTACTTACTGTTATATCCTATTATAAAAAGGAACAGCATCTTTAAGTTACTGAACTGTGGGGAATTCTATTCACTCTCAACACACACACACTTTGTGTTGTGTAGTCTGAGTTTATCTTTTTTTTCTCTCTCTCACTCTCCTCAGATGTCAGTCTCACACAGCTCTTCTTCCTCTCTCGTCTTCTCATCCCACAATCACACCTCCTCCTCTGCGGTCAACACCTTGGCCTTGACTCCTGACTCAACCACATCGTCGCCCAGTTCTCTGGCTGGGCACATGCCTCAGATGGACGGAGGGCCATACAGTCAGTTAATGGGTGGTCAGCCCAGGACTACTGACAACAGGAGCGTGGAGCCGATGATGGGTTTGGCGTACTTGCCTTATTCGAGCTGTTTGACAGCCTCAGAGAGAGCAGCGCAGCACGGCCACATTGTGCAACAGGTAACACTAGTCTTCTTATATATGAAGTGTGTGTGTATTTGCTGTCATTTGTAACAGGTTTGGGTTATAAGAAATTTATGTAAGGAATAACAGCTCTAATAAAGGTGATATTAATCATAATATCGCAGTGGTATTTTCTATGTGTAAAGCTCACTGCAAGTAAACGTATCAAAAAATAAATTCTTTAAAGTGGTCTGTAATGCATACAGAACAAAACCCCTCTTATACAGTTTCCACTGCCACAGTTTGAACAAAATCTTATTTTTTTTGTGGATTTTTTTGTTTGTTTGCCTTGTTTGTTATATAGTGCTGTTGTCAGAACAAAACCTTGTGTCTCCATTTTTTTTACGTTTTTCAGTTTTTCACATAATTTGAATATGCCTGTTGTGTTTTTTTTTTTCTTGTACATCAAAATTGTAAATTTACAATAAGTGTGTAAATTTCATGATGAATGGTCCAAAAGAAATGGCCCAAAATTACTTGGTTCCGTGTGTGTGTGTGTGAGTGTGTGTACAGGAAATAGTAACTTTACAGGAGAAGGCAAAACACTTCATTTTCAATATAAGTTAACCTATTGTGTGTGTGTGTGTGTGTGTATGTATGTGTATATGTGTGTGTGTGTGTGTATATATGTATGTGTATATATATATATATATATATATATATATATATACTTTTTTTTTCCCCAATCTGAATTTATATGACTAAATTGTAAGGCCAATTTTATGATCACACAAATCTTAAATGCTCTTTGTATTATTATTTTTAAAATAATTTTTACAGAGCAAATCACTGAAGAGATACCATCTGTTTTATAGTTTATAGCCCAGATTTGTGGAAAAATGGGTGAACTTTCAGTAAAAAAAATTATTTTATTATAAAGTTTAAAAATCTTCTTCATCTGTTTGACTGGAAAGAAGATAGTTACAGCTCTCCTGTGACGGCACTTTTTGAATGTAGCTTATGAAATTAGTAATTGTAGTTATGAACAATATGATGAAGTGCGTTTAGGAACCACCGGTGGTTCCAAGGAGTTTAAAGGGTTGATGAGGAAAAAAAATTTGAGAAAAATGGAGATGCATGTTCTTTGGACAGCGACTATATATATATATATATATATATATATATATATATATATGTGTGTGTGTGTGTGTGTGTGTGTGTGTGTGTGTGTGTGTGTGTATATATGCGTATGTATATATATATATATATATATATATATATATATATATATATATTAGTTCTTCAGTTCTAGAAGAAAAGTTCTATTGAAACATTCTTTAGGTTAGTGGTTCTCAAACCAGTCCCCACAGACAGTTTACTCAACTCAGTACATAGAGCAAAATGGCTGGACTGTCTGGGGTTCTCTGATGGCTGGTGTGAGAACTACTTTTTTAGGTCACCAAAGGTGTTTTTTTCTTCTTTTTTCCTCTGTGGCATCACTCGTTTTAATAAAAAAAATTCTTTTTTATGACACACATTTGTTGAAAGTGATGTCCTGTATTGTCTAATTGTAACCTATTTAATGCTAATCATGTGATCCTACTGCTGTGTATTCACACGGGTGTATTGTGTTCTCTCTGTCTGATATTGCAAAGGATTTTTCCCAGTTCCTTCTTCCTCCTCCTCCGTCCACACTCCGTCAGCCAGGTCAGAAAAGGAGCCTGAGTAAGGACAGTGTTGAGTACCGGATGCGGCGGGAGCGGAACAACATCGCCGTGAGGAAGAGCCGTGATAAAGCCCGCCGCCGCATCTTGCTGACCCAGCAAAGGGCTCTGCAGCTGGAGGAAGAAAACCACAGGCTACAGCTGACCATTGAACAGCTAAGCCATGAAGTGGACACTCTCAGACACTACCTTTCACAGCGCCACCTACAGACCAAAGTGGACGACATGGGAGTCGGCGAGAACTGTTGAGTGACCTTATAGAAAGTGTCTTGGCCTCTGTGTATTGAATGAGGACTATATTATAACCTATTGACAGTTGAATGGAGTACAATTGGGCCTCTACACCACAGTCAGCATATCTTTTCTGGTTTTCTGATATAAACATACTTAGTTTAAATATTAATTAATACACTGTGAAACAATGTGCTTTTGTGCCTTGTTGGTACAGGATAGCCAAAAAGATACTGTCATCCAAAACGTCTACTACCCATCCATTTAATCCAGCATGAAACTGTGAAAGAAATGATGAAACAACAGTTCTGCCAAATTCATTATAAGATTGAAAATTAACACTGTTGATACGATGCCTGAGGTCTGCATTTAGATTATTATATATGACGTGAGGCTTTATGTGCAGATGTTGCCAAGACAAACAGTATTTTCCTTTTTTCTTTCTGTAAGAACTATGCATGTTATTGAATTCTTCTTTTTGCATCATTTATTCTGAAATGTATGTCTAAAAAACAAACTTCAAACAAGAATTTGCCCCCATTATCTTTTTCTAGTATAGGGAAAGAGATGAATACATGAACTCTTCAGAGGGTTTAGACTTATTTACATAATACTTTCATTGAACAGTAGTTTAAAGTAGTTATGAAATAATAAGTTTCAAGAATAACAACTAAATAACACGTCACAATAAATAAATACATGCAATTATATTTCTTTATGACATGTTCATAATATACAAAAAATGACACTCATTGCTTTTTTATGTAATAACCACCTATAGATAGATAAATGATATCATGTTGGTTTTACTTAAAATTATTTAAATAATAATACCTCATGCAGATTGCTTATTTTTGCCACAAATTGAAGTGGCTATGGTTTTTAACTAATAAATATCGCTGTTGTAAGAACAAAACCTTTTTTTCAAAAAACATTTTTCAGTGTCTGTCGTAATTTGAAAATACCTATTGTCTTTTTCATTGTGTGCAAGTTTCATGATAATTGAACCAACAGAAATGACCCAAAATTACTTGGAAAAAAGTCTCCATTGTTTTCCATTGACTTGCATTGAAAATAATGAAGGTTTTTTTCCCTCTCCTGTAAAGTTACCATTTTGGAGATACAAGGTTTTATTCAGACAACAGAGTTATATAAATTGTATTATATTATATATACATATTTGCTTATGCCATAATACAATTAAAATGCATTCTTGCTTTCATTGAAATAAAGTTCAGAATGGATTGCCAGTGTTCAAATTCACTATCTTGTGTGACAAAATCACCACCCTGTATACAATTATCTGTCATCTACCAACCTCCAACCAACTGTGCCCCCCCTTAAAGCCACTAGTTAACTGACACAATGACACAGGTTTTTTAACGGGGGAAGAGCAGGAGCCAGGCTGTGGCGGGACAGTGAGATTTCATCACTGTGTGGGACGGAGAGCTGGAGATAGCATCAAAATGCAGGGCTTTAAAGGTCTTCCTGTGGCTGCCACTGCAAGGAGAGGGGACGCTGATAGTGAGTGGGAAGTGGACACACTAGCTTTTATTGCCTATAGAGTGTTATCAGGCCCAGTCATCTGTTCTCACACATAGATATTCACTTTTAGTAGAAAAGTGAACACATACGCAAACATACACGCAAACATGCATGCAATAAAACCCAAAAAGTACCCACTTCCTGTGCCCACTGTCTGCTCCGTGTCCTCTGCTCTGCTCACAGTGACGCTGTGGCCAGAGAGCACAACGGCTGCCAGCGAGAAGTGGACATGCTCACTTGGGTTTTATCAGGTGTGTGTGTGTGTGTGTGTGTGTGTGTGTGTGCGTGTGCGCTCAGCACTTTTCATCCCAAGTTAACATTTTAAATTCTACTCCAGTTCCTCAGTCTTATAAATACAGAATTAGTGTATTCTTTTCAGAAACATTGATAGCTCATATTAGTTACTGATTAATTTATAGTATTTAATAATAACTCATCACTGAATTTAGAAAGGTTCCTGAATATAGGTTACTGAATAGTCACAGTAGTATCTGAATAATTATTCATTATTAATTCTTAGGAATTACTGTATAGTTATTATAGTCATATCAATTATGTCTTGATATTCATATATTTACCAATAATTCCTTGTTATTGCTTTATAATTCACAGAAGTTACTGAATAACTAGTTACTGAATCATTTGTAGTAGTTACTGAATAATTAACAGTTAATTATAGTAACTAAATAATAAACATTACTGAATAATTCATTGTAGTCACTGAATAATTCATAAACATTACTGAATCATTGTAGTCACTGAATATTTTCTAGCAATGACGGAACAATTAATAAAACTTAGTGAATAGTTCCTAATATTTACTAGTTCATGACAAGTAATTCGCAGTAGTTGGTGAACAAATCTAAATAGTTAATAATGAAGTCTTTAGATAAGTGGATTATTCCTGTGTACATGTTGAAATGACTTTGTGCTCAAATGTTTGTGTGTTGTAACATTGCTGTGAGTCTCTATGGGGCAATATGTGGTTCCAAGTCTGAAACATGGCCACAGGATTAGGAAAGACACTGTTTCAGCTCAGTCCATGTTACCCAACAGCCAGTGAGTGGCGATTTGCAATGATCAAAAGCCCAATAAATCTAGAAAGAACGTCAAACACGTCGACCTTCTGAAAGTGGAAGCTTTACTTATAGGTGTTGATGATATCTATAATGTTACAGGTGCAGGGAGCCTGCATGGGCTGTGAATGTATGTTGCTGCAGTCATGTCAAAACCTCACAACTTGTATTATTTTCGCCAGTTGTCAACTGCCCATGGCCCAATGTGTGAAAGTTTAATGACGTGGACTAATATAAACAGTCCAAAACTAATTGGATTAAAATTCTGCGTCATGTAAATTTTTTGTTCAAACGGAAAGTAGCATAACTGAGGAGAAAAAAACCTCACTGTAATATAGTGTGTGAGCGCTGCTGTTAGTGCCCATGGCTGGGATTGGGATTAACCTCTGCGTTTGTGCAAGGAGGAACAGGAGGAGCACTGCCAGAGCCCTGCAAAATGACCTCCAGCAGGCCACAAATGTGCATGTGTCTGCACAAACGGTTAGAAACCGACTCCATGAGGATGATATGAGGGCCCAACGTCCACAGATGGGGGTTGTGCTCACAGCCCAACACCGTGCAGGACGCTTGGCATTTGCCAGAGAACACCAGGATTGGCAAATTCGCCACTGCCGCCCTGTGCTCTTCACAGATGAAAGCAGGTTCACACTGAGCACATGTGACAGACGAGTCTGGAGACGCTGTGGAGAGCGATCTGCTGCCTGCAACATCCTTCAGCATGACTGGTTTGGCAGTGGGTCAGTAATGGTGTGGGGTGGCATTTCTTTGGAGGGCCGCACAGCCCTCCATGTGCTCGCCAGAGGTAGCCTGACTGCCATTAGGTAACGAGATGAGATCTTCAGACCCCTTTGTGAGACCATATGCTAATGCGGTTGGCCCTGGGTTCCTCCTAATGCAGGACAATGCTAGACCTCATGTGGCTGGAGTGTGTTAGCAGTTCCTGCAAGATGAAGGCATTTAAGCTATGGACTGGCCCGCCCGTTCCCCAGACCTGAATCCGATTGAGCACATCTGGGACATCATGTCTCGCTCTATACACCAGCGCCACGTTGCACCACAGACTGTCCAGGAGTTGGCGGATGCTTTAGACCAGGTCTGGGAGGAGATCCCTCAGGAGACCATCCGCCACCTCATCAGGAGCATGCCCAGGCGTTGTAGGGAGGTCATACAGGCACATGGAGGCCACACACAATACTGAGCCTCATTTTGACTTGTTTTAAGGACATTACATCAAAGTTGGATCAGCCTGTAGTGTGTTAGTCCAATTTAATTTTGTGCGTGACTCCAAATCCAGGCCTCCATTGGTTAATAAATTTGATTTCCATTGGTGATTTTTGTGTGATTTTGTTGTCAGCACATTCAACTTTGTACAGAACCAAGTATTCAATGAGAATATTTCATTCATTCAGATCTAGGATGTGCTATTTGAGTGGTCCTTTTATTTTTTTGAGCAGTGTAGATTGTTTTGCTTCTGAATATTTAGTTCATAAAACTGACATCTATTTTTTTTTTTTTGGCCTTTATGTCTCTGTGAGGTCTGTGACATGCTCCGTTAGAAGGAAGCTGTGACATGAGATAAGGACTTGTTGATGTCCATCTCCACTCTGTCCTACCAGACAAGGTGGCAGTCTATGTTACAGGATCTGGAACTGGGTATTTCAATCACTGTGTAACTAGATGAAATGGCGACTATTCAGGAACCTTCAAGGCCTTTAGGTCTGGCTGAGAGTGACTCCTGCTGACATCATTAAGATGTGTGTGAGTGACACTATCTTTGTTGACTATCTCAGCAATGACACTGAGTCTAGTCAGGTTTCTAAATCAGCCCAAATCTGCATTATAGGAGCAAATATGGGTTCTCTCTCTCCCTCTCTTTCCCCCTCACCCCCCCTCTCTCTCGCTCGCTGTCTCTCTCTCTTTACCCCTCACCCCCCCTCTCTCGCTCTCGCTATCTCTGTCTCTCGCTCTCTCTCTTTCCCTCTCACCCCCCTCTCTCTCTCGCTCTCTGTCTCTCTCTCTCTTTCCCCCTCACTCCCCCCCCTCTCTCGTTTGTAATTGCGTTTTCTTTTTCATATTGCTGTAATCCTGAAAAATATTTTCTTATTTTTATAATCTATATATATTCTATTTTATAATCTTTGGAAATTCATTGTGAGGTCTTCTCTTCTTGTTTTTTTTTTTTGGGGGGGGGGGGGGGTATACTGCATCACAGAAATGATGAATGAGTGTTTTTCATCCATTTCTAAATGTATATCGTGGTCTTACAGTAGTACAACACGTCTGAAAAAGTGACATTAGCTGATAGTGCTGCACATCTTGAGCTACTAGCGCAGTGACGGCTGTTCACCACCCTTGGACTGTTTACATCTTAACTGAAATTGAGAGATTTTGAAATTTGAACATTTTAAATGGACATTTAAGTTCATAAAAACAGTCTGATTTGACGTCCAGTGCTTTAGTTACTTTGTACATTTAGAAAAAATGACACCAAATTTGAGCATTAGTCACGCATAAAACGTGTATAAATTTAGATTTTGGTTAACAACATCCGAGTTACAGCGAACTGCATAGAGCTGCACGAACCGGCGGAGCTGCTTACCAAATACCAACATTTCACAAACACACAGTGTGATTATACTCACTTTTCACACCACCTCTGATGTGCTGCTGTTGTTATACTGTGTATTTTATTGAAGTAGAAATGGTTTCGTTAACGTAGTGACGTGTCTAGACGTGGTGATGTTACAGAGCGGTACCGCGGCGCTGAACTAACTGATGCCGCGCAGCGCCTCCTGCTGCTCGCCGTGTGGACCTGCATTTCTCTCGGGGAACATTTTCTGCGAATGTGTCCGATGTTTGCCGAGTCCGGCTGCTCCTTGTTCCGCTGCAGTTTTCCGCCCTCTTTTCGTCTCGGAGAGGCCGGTTCGCCCATGACCGCCCCTTTAAGACGGCGGCATGTCGTTCGTTTAATGTTCCAGTTTTCTGTCGGCAGATACGGCTGGAGTGCAGAGCCTGTGCTGAGTAGCGGCCGTTCAGCCTTTGTTCGGATGGAGACGAGTTCTGCTGCTGCTGCGCTCAGACGGCTGCGTGTTGCCGGTGAACGCCTGGCTTTCTGAGGGACCTGTGTCGTTTTCCGGACACGCCAGTCCGAGGCAGGGAGGACTTCATGAGGAGCAGCACACGGAGGGTCCGCCGCTGGTAGACGCAGTGAGGGGGGAAGAGAAGGCGCAGTAACGTTAAACCGGCGCTGCTGTCCAAAATCCAGCCCAGCCTGGGGTTCCTCATATAACACACACACACACACACAGTGTCCAGTGAAGTGCTGTCAACACACTCCACCTCTGTTAACCAGCTCAAAACGGGGTAAGTCTTCACATGTGTTTAACGTCCTTTCTCCAAAGGAACATTCTTAAGAGTGTTGGTGTTGAACGGTGGTGTTTACAGTGTTGATCTACTGAGTGTGTGTGTGTGTGTGTGTGTGTGTCTGTCTGTGTGTGTGTCTCAGTACGAGCTACGTCATCTGGTCTGTGCTGCTCAGCACTGTCCACTGTGTACTGCTGACCCCCTCCACTGTGTCGAGCTGCGGTCAGGATGCTGCTCTAAAGCTCTCTGACCGCTGTGGAGTGGACTGTCTCTCCCTGATCCACTCAGACAGCACTTTCCCCCCATCTGTCCTGTCGCTTATGTAACGCTGGAGTTCTCCCACACAGCCACTAGGCTGTACTAATCACCGTGCTGGTTCTTCTGCTGTACCGCACAACTCAATTCCACCTTGTTAACTGAAACAATGCATCATATAAAGATGATCTATATGAGTTACACATCATTACATGCTTATGTACAGTGTATGAATGAGTGCTACAGCAGTGACAGGAGCAGAGAGGCCTGCTGAAGCCAGGCTGCTGCCTTTTCCTGTGAACTAGTTCCTAGATTAGCCACTGCATTTGCATTTAAGACAAAATTTTACTTCCTGTGACAAGCGAACTATAAGATACACTAGTGTTCAAAAGTTTGGGATCACTTTTTTCAATGAAATGAAATAGACAAATGTGTGAAGTGGTTCTGTTCTGATGCTGCTGTTCTAAACTGTTCTAAACACGGATTTCAGCCCATTCATACCAGGAAAAGTGTGGAAATGTTAGACGTCCAGAATGAAGAGCTGTAGATGATTAATGACTGAGAAAGCTGTAAAACATTGAGAATGAAGCTGTAACGAAAGTAACATCCAGAATACCTCATATTTGAAATGTGATCAAATCGCAGGCGGATAACTTTTCAAGAAATTACTATAAATAAATAATTACAGTGTATAATTTATCATTTAGTGACTATTTGGTGGTCCCAACTTAAAAACTTCAATAAAACATCTTGAAATACCTTCTAAATTATGTCTAGATTATAGGAACAGTCGCTGTTAATATGACAAATAATTCTAAACTTTTGAATACTAGTATGCATGTATGTATGCTTATAATCCGCAATGTGTAGATGTTCAGGAGATGTTACTAAAGAGTATTAATGGAAGTTAGAGGAGTGGTTCAGCAAAAAATCTAACTGATACTGTTTTCCACTTACCCCAGAATTAGTCGATCAGCCATGACATGCTTAGTGTCCCGATTGTTTTTTCTTTAGCTTCAAACTGGAGCAACAAGGCTATCGTGGCTAACAAACACTAGAAGTCAGTAGTCACCCAAATCTTTTCTGTAAATACCTCCCCAAAACTTTTCTCCACCCACTCAGGTTTTCATTAAGGCCATGTAGTCTTTCTATGAGATGGGCAGAATATGACTTACTGTGAACTTTGTCTGAAAGAGGTTTCAGGGATGTATTTACGGAAAAGATTTGGGTGACTATTGACGTCAGGTGTTTATTAGCAACTTTAGTCTCTTGGCTTCCTTTTAAAACTAAAGAAGCAACAGCAAATGTGTCTTGGCTGATTGAATGCATTTGGTGTTGAATTTCCATGTATGTATGCATATAGTGGAGAATAGTGTAAATTTAATATTTTACTGACCCATTCCTTTATTTTTCTGATATAGCAGATATATTACATGTAATAACAGTGATATCACACTGCCACTTTTAGGATTTTCATTGATTTAATTCTTTTTGTTTCTCTTAAAGGGTGGACGGAGGAAGCGACGGAGAGAGAGATATAGACCTGCAGTCTATTTTTTTCCCACACTCTTTAGTATTTTCTCCTTCCATCTGAGGTCCACATTAAAGCAGGCATCCAGAAGTTGTGCCTCAAGACAGACACCATGACGTCACCCCCATCGCCTCTCCCCTCCCCTTGCCCCTGTCCTCCACCCCCACCATCGCTACCATCCTCCCCAACCCCATCCTCTCCTCCCCCTTCCACCCTCCCTCTTCCCCCGTCTCTGCCCCCTACCGGTGAGGTGATGGTCCTGGCTCTGGGGCGGAAGAAGCAGCGGCTCCTCATCGCCCTCTCCATCTTACCCAACCTTTTCTTGGCTTTTCTGCTCTCCTCTGACCCTCTACTGACCCTGGCATCCCCCCATCACTGCCACCTGCCAGGGACCACCCCAACACCTGAACTGCTCAATGCCTCTCTGCCATGGGAGAAGAGTGAGAGGGAGGGAGAGAGTGGACGACTCTCTCCGTGCAAGCAGTACCGGTTTGTCAACGGCACCCGCTCCGATGTAGTGGTCTGTGAAGCTGGGTGGGACTACAACGTCACAGAAGGCTTGAGGAAGAACATTGTCACCGAGGTAGACCAACTGGTTCTCTCTCTTCTTTCAGCAGCTTAGAGATGTGTTTTATATTGAAGACTAAAAAAGGACCTGACCTCTTCAACTGCAAGCATATTATTTAATCATTAATCTTCATAATTATTATTCAGGAATTACTGTGAACTAATACAGTACTGTGTAAAAGTCAGAGTCATTAATTTAATTTCCATTCAAAATGGCCATTAAGTCCAAGTTATTTGTTTTGCAGAATCAGAAAAAAAAACACATTTAACAGAGAATTACACAGAAGCTTCAACAGCTAAATAAAATATATATGATTAAAATAATGGTGTCTACCATTGTTTTTTTTACCGCTTTTATTTTTTTGAGGATACTGGCTTTCAGTATTTTAAAGAAATCTGTGGGGATATTTTTCTACACCTATACATTTTTGGCTTCTTGACAGCTACACATCCTTTCAGACTCATAGTGTTGAGTTGTTTCCTCACAGTGGAAGGATGGCCATAAAAGGCTGTGGATTTTTTCAGATCTGAAGCAAGAGTGGCGCTGATTTTCTCTGTTATCTCAGAAAGATTTAAGTGCTGTTTATCAGCTGCTGACAGTGTTGGTGGTCTACCAAGCCTTGCACAGTTGTTAGGAGCCCCATTTGCTTTGTATCTTTTAATCATTATTTCAACTCCAGTTTTTTGGAAACTCCTGTATATTTTGCTTATTTTCCTCTCACATCTGTCTCCTTACTGCAGCTGCTTTATCTTATATCCACTCTGCACAGAAATATCTTCTGAAAAACGAATAGCTTTTATTTAGTGGCTGTTTTAAATACAAATGAAAAAAATGAAGGGTGGCCTCTGACTTTTGAACAGTGTTGTACATCACAGTAACTACTATGAAAGGCAAGGCAAGTTTATTTATATGGCACCTTCAGAACACTGCTGTCATTCAAAGTGCTTTACTAAGGGTTAAACTCACATATGCAAGGTTAAAACATGGAAGAGCTAGTATTGATATCACTTCTGAATACACTTTCCTCCGGTCCAGTCTGGGTTTTTACTTTTTTCCTGTTTATCCACTACAAGTTGCATCATTGGGTTCAAGAAACATTCAGGTCGTGTGTTTTATTGGAAGGGAGAATTTACTCTACAGCCTTGTAGCCCAATTGTTTTCTTTTGGCCCAAGGTCGGCAGTTTGTGCAAAATATGATGCTCACATAAATTAAATACATTATTTGAGGCACATACTTCAGCTTCGATAACATCCTTTGACCATCCTGAAATAATACTTTTACTTGTTGGTAAGTCTGTCAATGAGAAACTGATTTGCTGATCTGTCAAAATCTTTGTGTATTCAGGCTTTATGCCATACAGACTGCCCACTCTCCCACCTCTCTGCTCTGTTCACAGACTGACTTTGTAATTATTTCCTACCTGTGGCACACTTTTGAATATTGTCCCTCAGGTTCACTATATTGTAACATGCACATTATCCATGTCCGTCTCAGAGGTTTCCCAATTGCCAGTCCTTCAGAAACAAACTATGCCTCATTTTTAAGGATTACTTTATGTTGTAATCTCTGTCTTTGCTTGGCTCGTTGTGGGTGTAGTTTGAAAAGGCAAGTTTTGTCAAACAAACAGCACACATGGCCATGTTCTGTGTGTGCACAGGAAATGAGTGATTCAGCTGGGATAGTGGTGGCACAGTAGAGTATATAAGCAGCTGAATGGAGGTGTGCAGTTACACTGTTGTATTTGTTTGCACCATGGAAAAATGGTCTCTTTTGCTGGCACTCACTGCTGTGGTCACCAACACGGGCTGAACTGTAAATGCCCAGTTGCTGTTTATATTTCTGCTGTGTTGCTTCTGCTCTCTGCTTAAATGATAGCACAGTGCGACTATTTGAGCTGGCAGGACTCGAGGAAAGTTGAAGATAATTTGGTTTATGTATCACTTAGCAACCATTGTTGGTATTCTAGCAGTTAAACAGTCTTAAGCAGTAGTGCCTTAAAATATAACCAGATTTTTCCTCACTTGGAGCTCAGATTAGTGTACATATAACTGAAAACCAGATTGTCCTTGCTCTTTCTAAATAGTAGAATTCAATGCCATATTTGAATTTTGTGTAAGTTTTAAAATGTTCCAACCGTTCCCCAGTCCACACAGTTCATATAAACTAAGCTGTGAAAACTGTGGAACAGTTTTAATTCCTTTTTTGTGATGTCATGATTAACACATTTAATTATGTCCACATATTCAGGCCATAGCAGTTTAGTCCCACACATTCATACTGAAGCTGTAAGCCTGACACAATACAGGGCACCCAATCAGAATAGAGCTTATTTACATACTGTAAGTGTTTGGACATTGATACAGTTTTTGTCCTTTTTCCTCTGTACACCATCACAAGGGATTTGAAATTAAGTGTAGACTTTCATCTTCAATTCAATGCATTTAACAAAAATATAACATTGACTGTTCAGGAATTTAAATTTTATTATTCAGGAGTTTGTATATAGTCCCTCCACTTTTCACAGGCTCAAAACTAATTATACAAACTAACATTATTTTGAATGCAAGGACTATTTTTAATACTTGGATGCAAATCCTTTGTATCTGTCTGTCTGGCAGTCTGTCTATCATTTCTCTGCCTTAAGAAGCTCTTGGGTTGCTTTTGTGGTATGTTTTGGGTCATTATCCATCTGTACTATGATGTGCTGTCCTATCACTTTTGTTGCATTTTACTGAATCTGAGCCAAAGGTACAGCTCTATACACTTCGTACTGCTACTTCTGTCAGCAGCCATATCAGCAATAAACACCAGTGACCAGCTTCATTGGCAGCCATACATACTCATGCCATAACACTGCTTCTCCCATGTTTGACAGATCACATGGTATACTTAGGATCATGAGCCCTTACTTTGCTTCTCTATGGTCTTCTCTTCCAATCATTCTGGTACAAGTTCTGATCAGACAGTCTTGTTCCAGAACTCAGTAGGCTTTTTCAGATGTTTTCTAGCAAAGTCTAATCTGGCCTTTCTGTTCTTAAGCGTTACCAGTGATTTACATCTTGAGGCAAACCCACTATGTTTACGATTATAAAGGCATCTCTTGATTGTAGATTTTGACAGTGATGTGCCAACCTCCTCTAGAACATCCTTGGCTTAACTAGATGTTGTGAGGGACTTTCTGTTCAACACAGAAAGAATTCCATGATCATCCACTTTAGTTGTCTTCCATAGTCTTCCAGTCCTTTTGGTGGTGCTGAGTTCATCAGTGCATTTCTTCTTTTTAAGAATTTACCAAGTTGTTGATTTGGCCACTCCTAAAGTTTCTACTGTCTCTCTGATAGGTTTGTTTTGTTTGTTTGAACCTGATGATGGCCCCCTTCACTTGTGTCAACACCTCTTTGGGCCACATATTTAGAGTTTCCATGAATAGCTACCAAATGCACATTCCACACTTGGAATCAGCTCCTTTTATCTCATCAATTTCTTATGAAATAATGAAGGAACAGGCCACAACTAGCCATGAAACTGCTTATCAATCAATTGTCTAGTTCCTTTTGAGCCTTTTATGTACCAAAAATTGTATTAATGCATTTTTACCTGAACTGCTTTAAGCTATTTTTTTTCTCTTAGCTAAAGAGAGGTTGAATAGACTGTTTTTTCTTTATGTGCCTTTAAGACTGATATAAGATAAATGAGCTTTGTTCATTCAAAAATCTCTCAGAGCTGAGTCTTTACATACTACATTAAACTTTTATATTAAAAAAGGAAGCATATCGCTGTTGTCGGAAGAAAACCTTGTATCTCCAAAATGGTAACTTTACAGGAGAAGGAAAAAACCTACTTTACCTTTAATGTAAGTCAATGGAACCAGAATTTTGTCCAAAGTCCAAAGTCATTTTGTACCATTTATTTTGGTCCATCCTTCATGAAATTTACACACAATATAAATGACAACAGGCATTTTCAAATTATTTCAAAAACTGAAAAACTACAAAAATGGAGATACATGGTTTTCTTCCGACAGCAGCGATATTCAGTTTTCCATGATATAAGCCCTTTAAAGGCACAGTGACAAATGTGCAATACTGAGGGATAAAGAGAGGTTGGAAATGGTCATGTAATAATGACTTTTTATTACATTAAACAGCATAAATATAAGTGGAATTCAGGGAATAAAATACAGGACAAGTGTGTGATATGGGCCTTTTTAAAGTGTGCCTCACTTGTGTCTTGTGTTCTTACTACTTTTGCTTGCATAATAGGAGTAAAAGTGTACAGACCATACCATGCCATTGTTTTGACGTTTCAGGGAGTGGAGTAGGAAATAACAGCAAGGCTGCATTCTCACCATGCTTAGCTGAATGCACTGTATCTATTTTAGAACTTGTCAGATGAGTTTCCACCCAGACATTTGCACATGGTTTGCATTTTTACTAGTTTCATTTTTTCATTCCAGTTCTGCTAGTTCTCCTGTTTGGTTAGGAGATTAGATGGACTGCAGCTTGCATAGTAATTGTAATTTGTAATCTGCTCATTAATGTAAAGAAGCAGTTTAGCTGTGTGGTCCACATTCTCCATTTTGTAGTTTTTTTGTTGTTGTTGTTGTTGAGTTTTTAAATGCCCTGTAATAGAATGCCCTGTAAAATTTAAAAAAGCATTGTCTTGCCATGTCTTTTGATACTCCTCATTATTGCCTCATTATCTCACTTCCTGTCTGCTCGGCTCCTGTGTTGGCAGTGGGATCTGGTGTGCGCTCAATACTGGCTGGTCCCAGTGGAGGAAGTCTGCTTTATACTGGGCATCCTCACAGGCTGTCTGGGACTCGGATATGCTGCTGACCGGTGAGAAGTAAATTTAGCAGAGAGACACACAGTGATTAAGGAAGGCTGTGTAACTGCTCAAAAAATACGGATATAATGTATAATGTAAACTATAGTCCAGTTTCCTGTGAAGCACACAGGATAAAACTTATTTGTTGTCAGTTTATTATATTAGGGACACCTACTTTGTACCTGGATTCATTGGCCAGTTTATCTGAAACACCTTCCATAATGTACTGCGTTAAAGTCAGAGACCACCCTTCATTTAGTTAATTTCCACTCAAAGCTTCCCTTAAATAAAAGTTATTTACTTTCTGAGGAGATATAATGTAGCCCACTTGCATAAGAAAGGAAAAGGCAGAGGAAAATTAGAAAAAAGTAATAATCTCAAAACTATTGTTAAAAAATGGACAAAAATGGATAATAACCACATAATAACCATGCAAGAACTTATCCAGTCTTATCCACACAGGTTCAGTGTAGCTGCAGGTTTTTATTCTAACAAAGCAGCAGATCACCTGATCAGCAGTTTGAATACAGAAACCAACTGATTAAACAAGGAATCAGGTTTACTCCAGTTGCAGGACAACCTGCAGTGGCCCTTGTGTAGAAGACCCCTGTTAGACCACCATAACTAGAGAAAAGAAAATCAAGCTCCAACCTTGCTTCAGATCTGAACAAATCTGTCCATCCGTCCACATTGAGAAGACAACAAGTCTGAAAGGATGTGTAGCTGTCAAGAAGACGTTACTGAGAAAAGATAATAGATAAAAAGAAGACAAATCAAACTAAGAAGCTGCTGGTGTTCTCAGATCAGTACAGAACAGGATCTGTAATAAAGACAAAGAGTGGACTTACTAAATACCAATATTATTTTTAGTTGATTAAGCTTCTCTGTACAAATGGCCAGTGTAATTGAGAAGTGAGTAGTGTTGATTCAAAGGTGATAATTTCCATTTTTTTGCAATAAAATATTGCGGCAGCAAATATTTTTACTCACGTCTGTATAATTTGCTTTGAAATATGTATTTTCTGTTTTTTTGCCTGACACTGCAAAATGAACAACTTTGATTCAGTTGCTGTTTTGACTGCACACATTTTCTCTGACACATACTGAGTACAGTGTCTGACTGTTGGTGCAGTTTATAGATTCCTGGTTACTGACTATAGTCCATCTGTTGTTGCACAGTTTGTGAGCCCACATCTATCTGTACAGTAGGTAGATGATAAAATGGCTAATTAGTGTTAAAGATGTGTAAAAAAGATGTGTACCTAATAAACTGTCAACTCTGTACATAGTAAAGACACTAAGGTTTCCTATGTTTGGCTAAACTGCCTAAACAGTTTGTTCTCTTCCCAGATTGGGCAGGCTGAAGACTCTGCTCACCTCTCTCACTCTTTCTGTGATATTTGGCACACTGGTGTGTGTTTCTCCCTCACCTCCCATCTTCATTGCCATGCGGTTCTGTCTGGCAGCGGCCAGTGCTGGAGTCTACCTCAGTCTATATATCACACGTAAGTAGAAAGTATTTGGAAAGGGACATTTTGTCATGACATTCATGACATTTCTTCATTGTTTATGTTGTCACTATAGACAAAGGTAACCTGTTTCCCTGTTGACGGTTGACACACATTTTAGTTGAGAAAGCTTTATTAGGAACACCATTCTAATACTAGATAGGATCCCCATTTGCTCTTTGAATAGGCTGATTTCTTCATGTAATAGATTTAACAAGATTGCTGGAGTTATTCCTTATACAACCCCAATTCCAAAGAAGTTGGGACATTGTGTAAAACATAAATAAAAACAGAATACAATGATTTGCAAATCTCCCACTGAAAATGTGTGGCGCATTATGAAGCGCAAAAGTCAACAACGGAGCCCCCGGACTGTTGAGCAACTGAAAGTTGTACATCAAGCAAGAATGGGAAAGAATTCCACCTACAAAGCTTCAACAATTAGCTTCCTCATTTCCCAAATGCTTATTGATTGTTGTTAAAAGGAAAGGTGATGTAACACAGAGGTAAAAATGCCCCTGTCCCAACTTCTTTGGAACGTGTTGCAGGCATCAAGTTCAAAATGAGTGAATATTTGCAAAAAACAATAAAGTTTATCCCGTTTGAACATTAAATATCTTGTCTTTGTAGTGTATTCAATTGAATATAGGTTGAAAAGGATTTGCAAATCATCGTATTCTGTTTTTATTCAAGTTTTACACAACGTCCCAACTTCATTGGAATTGGGGTTGTAGTTTCTGGTCCATGTTGGCATGCTTTGACGTGATGGCTGTGAATTTCCTGTTCCACCGCATCCCAAAGGTGCTCTGTTGGATTTTGACTGGTGACTGGCAGGCCCTCTGAATCATACAGTACTCAGTGTCATGTTCAAGGAACCAGTTTGGACTGACTTATGCTTTGTGACAAGGTGCATCATCATGCTAGAAGTAGCCATTAGAAGATGGTTAAACGGTGGAAAATACACAAAAAAGAATAAAGACTATGGAATTCAGTGGTTCTTGACAGACAGTAAGAGCCTCAAAGTGTGCCAAGAAAGCATTCCCCTCACTATCACATCACCATCCCCACCACCGCCAGCTTGAACTGTTGATGCAATCCAGGTTGAGTCTGTAAATGCAGTTTACATCAAGCTCTGACTCTACAATCTGCATGTCGAAGAAGAAACCAAGATTCATCAGACCTGGAGGTGTTTTTCCAATCCTTGAGTGTCTTGTTTTGGTTAGCCTGTGCCTAGTGTAGTGTCAGATTTTAGGTGGCTGACTGGAGTGGAACCTGATGTTGTCTTCTGCTGTTGTGGCTCATCCACCTCAAGGTTCAGTGTATTATGAGTTCAGAGAGGCCTTTCTGATCATCAGTGTTGTAAATTATTATTATAATTTTTTTGGATATATATTGTGTTTTGTTGAGTTTTGTTAATTATTTATCATGATGCTATTGGAACAAAACCTTATATTTCCATTTTTGTCCTTTGTTCATTTTTTTTGACCTGATTTGAAAATGACATTTTTCTCTTACATTGTGTCAAAATGTCAAAATTAATACAATCTTTCATTAATTTCCATGGAAAGTTGATTACCTTTTTTCTGTTACCTTTTTACCTTTTTGGAGTTTGAAGAGATTTTATTCCGTCAGTGATGTTATCTTGTCTTTTTATAGCCGTAATGATCCTAATAATTTCTTTAATTCCTCTTCCTGGTATGTTTTATTAATGACAGGTTTGGAACTATGTGACCCTTCACTACGATTGGTGGTCACAATGTTGGCGGGACTGACAACAGTTGCTGGGGAGCTGCTTTTGCTGGGTGTAGCCGTTGGATGCCATTCCTGGAGGGGGCTTTTAGGAACTGGAGCTGCTCCTCTCTCCCTCTTCCTCTGCTATGGGTGAGAAACTGTGGGAGAATGTTATGCTTCTGCACTTTTGCAGTTTGCAGTGTCTTGTAATGGTTAAGATTTGAGTAGGTCCGTTTTAGTACTGACCCTTGAGTGTACTGGCACTGCATGAAACAGTTTAAGTGATAGGTACAAACTGGCTGCATCTTGAGAGTCGTTAAACCATATTGATCTGAAATTCCCTCAGTAACATGAAGATATTTGCTCCTGCCAGTGCCCATTAGCACCTGCCTGTAACTCTGCATCAACCCGGTTTCTATAGCTACAAGAACTCCAGTTGCAATTTGTTGAGTCAGGTATGTTGTTCCCCTTAACAGCCTGTCTGTGTTATATCTGCTTTCTGCGTCTTCAGTATTCCAGGGGTTTTTCCAGAGTCTCCACGCTGGCTCTTACTCTCAGAGAGAACAAGCGACATGAACTCCTTCAGTGAACGCAGTGAACGACAAAGAGAAGATGATGGCTTCACAGGTCAGTTTCCAAACTCTTCACCACTCACCTCATGATATGAAATGATAGTTTACTGTCTAAAAACCAAAAGGGTGCTTTCTTATTTTTCACATAACACCTGTTTTTGAGATTATGGCTGAAATGTGAAATAGCTGGCTACTACGGTAAACATGCATTATCGAAAGGGTGGTTTATAAAACACATTTGTTCATTAGACGCTGCCGTGGAATGTCATTCCTTTACATGTCGCTGTCTGTTATGGATTCTCACAGTATATACAATTAAAATGTTTTAATGAAATGACTTTATTAGTGTGAAATATTCAAGTAGGCTATTAAAAAGATCCTCTGCCTAAAGCAGTGGTGTGAAACTCAACCACTAAATGGACCATGTAAAAAAATTGGAACAAATCTGTGGGCCAGAGGATGGATATGTTTTATTTCATTTTTAATTAACATTTTGCCATGAAACAAACTGACCAGTGCAAAAACTTCAACTATAGAACACAGGCACTTGTAGTAGACCTTAAAATATTACATGAATACTTGAAATAATCAAACTTTAAATGTCCCCCAGATGTAGGTCTTTTAAATCTACCTGTTTGTTTGAATTAGACAACTGGCCTTCTTTTCTTTTCTGTCAAAAAGAGGAATTGTAAAAGTTACTCCTGTTTTAGTTCTGAGATATTCTTTTTGTTGTGGAATCAATTAAATAAGGTGTAAATGTATGACCTCACTTTGATTCCGTTTCATAACTGTTTTGATATCATTTCAGAATATTGTTTCTAATATGTTGTTATAATGGTGTAAATCTCGGTAAACCTTGCAATAAGTGTCTAACTTCTCAAAAAATTGGTGACGTTTCTTGTGTAATTATTTATTTGTTTAGATTTGATACCAACTGAATATTTTTGTAGAATTGTATTAATTGCATTAAATTATAATTGGTTATAACCTTTCCCAGAGCTGGAGTCTGAGCCCCCGCCATCTCATCGCCCCCACTTGTCCTTCCCAGAGCTACTGCACAGCAGAAACATCTGGAAAAACATGTGTGTGCTGGGCTTCACCTCGTAAGTCACAGTACCAGAGACCTCCTTTTCAATTAATTTGGAAAGTGTTTATCCAGTTCTTCAAACAGAAATATGGAGAACACACACTAGAAAAATTGAATATATTAAAATTATTCTGACATCATTGCCCATGCAAACCTTTCATTTTAGGGGCATTTTTGGTCTTCTAGACTGCTGAATATGTAATTTTTTTTTTATTTCTTGATTATTCAAGTAAACTGGTATGTTTTATCCCATCATATCTGTAGTTGCATTTTAATAATAAAACAGAAAATGCATGAATGAAAACAAAATAAAGCCTGCTCTGTTAGAAGTCTAGTCTATTAATGAAATTAGTTGTTATATTAGAATGGAAAAGGCCTAAAATGGACTAAATGAATCTTTCCCCTCTGTCTCACACACTCAGGTTCATCTCCCATGGTATTAGCCACTGCTATAGCTCCTTCAGGGGTGACGTCAGAGGCACTACTCCCAGTTTCTACTGGACCTACCTGCTGTCTGTTTGCGCAGGAGGAGGAGCCTGGCTGTTACTCTGGGCAACAGTGGACAGGTGTGGCCGACGTGGAATCCTTCTGCTGGCCATGACCATGACTGGGCTTGCATCTCTCATCTTACTTGGGCTAATGGAGTGTAAGTGCAGTTGTTTGGTTTGAAATCACTGAATACTTCAACATTAATCGTGTTTCACTTTAGGAAATCTGAGAACAGGACCTGAGGTGCCTTTGTTGATGAACTATGTCGCCATCATGTGGGCAAACAGTGGTATCATGCAGCTAGATAGGTGGATAGACTGATAGAAACACAGGTTTATTTACCCTATTATAGCAGGTAGCAGGTACCCTATTATATCAGACAAATGCACATTACTTTCGCGTATCGGCAGCCTCTATTAATTGCTACACTATATTGTCAAAAGTATTCGCTCATCGGCCTTCACACGCATATGAACTTGAGTGACATCCCATTCTTAATCCATAGGGTTTAATATGATGTTGGCCCACCCTTTGCAGCTATAACAGCTTCAACTCTTCTGGGAAGGCTTTCCACAAGGTATAGGAGTGTGTTTATGGGAATTTTTGACCATTCTTCCAGAAGCACATTTGTGAGGTCAGGCACTGATGTTGGACAAGAAGGCCTGGCTCGCAGTCTCTGCTCTAATTCATCCCAAAGGTGTTTTACCAGGTTGAGGTCAGGACTCTGTGCAGGCCAGTCAAGTTCTTCCACACGAAATTCACTCATCCACAACTTTATGGACATTGCTTTGTGCACTGGTGCACAGTCATGTTGGAACAGGAAGGGGCCATCCCTAAACTGTTCCCACAAAGTTGGGAGCATGAAATTGTCCAAAATCTCTTGGTGCTGAAGCATTAAGAGTTCCTTTTACTGGAACTAAGGGGCCGAGCCCAACTCCTGAAAAACAACCCCAAACCATAATCCCCCCTCCACCAAACTTTACACTTGGCACAATGCAGTCAGATGAGTACTGTTCTCCTGGCAATCACCAAACCCAGACTCGTCCCTCGTATTGCCAGACGGAGAAGCATGATTCTTCAATCTAGAGAACACATCTCCGCTTCTCTAGAGTCCAGTGGCGGTGCTTTATACCACTGCATTCCACGCTTTGCATTCCTCTTGGTGATGTAAGGCTTGGATGCAGCTGCTCAGCCTTGGAAACCCATTCCATTAAGCTCTCTACGCTGTTCTTGAGCTAATCTGAAGGCCACATTAAGTTTGGAGGTCTGGAGTGATTGGCTCTGCAGAAAGTTGTCAACCTTTGCTTGGTTTTATACACCTGTGGCCATGGAAGTGATTGGAACACCTGAATTCAGTGATACTTTTGGCAATATAGTGTAGATACTGCTTTATTTTCATACAGAGCTTTAGCTGTATCAACAGATCAAGCAGTGCTAATGGATGAATTTTTGGCAATTGGCTTTTTTCTTCAAGCAAGCCTTGAACATCTACCCTGCAGATTAGGTGTTGGTGTGCTGTTTAGGCTTATCATAAATAAATGTTTTCACTTAGAAATGAGAATACTTAACATTCCAGTGCAAACTCTTCCGTTGTTTTTTTAAGTACATTATGTGAAATTAATGAAAATTATACATAATATAAACGTGTGTACATGTATATGTGTAAGACTTCATATGTGTCTTTCTGCAGACCTGAGTGAGTCGGCCATTACAGTGTTCTCAGTGATGGGCCTGTTCTCCTCGCAGGCTGCTGCCTCTCTCTGTATCCTCTTCACTGCTGAAATCATGCCCACCATCATCAGGTAAGACTCTACACTTAAGCCCCTTTATATGAATCTGAAATCCCTTTTTTATGAGAGCGAAATATTTCTTGCATTGTGCATAACCCATTTGTTGCACATTGAGTTCTGCTCATTTTCAGTCTCCATGACGCCGTGTTGATCAATAAAATCTGAACTACCAGTCGGATGAGTAAAATGCAATAATATCTAGTTCTTCACCCTAAATATCTTAAAGCATGCAAGAAAATTTGATTATGATATTATCATCATCTCAGAATCCTTTAGGTAAGACAGTGTAAAACTTTAACAGGTTAACTTTTGAAACATTTGAAATTTCTAACACACATTGTGATCTGTAAGACAAGCAATCTTATCAGAGAACTAAATAAGATGTAATGCCTTCATGAGATAACGTGCTAAAACTTTTTCTTTGCAGCACAAAATTTATTTTTAAATCACCCCTAAGAGGAGTGAGAATAAGTAATATGACTTGGGCAGCTTCTGGGTGGCAGGCAGGGCTTTTTCTTCTGGGACCAGTACAGAACTGTACATCCTATTGATTGGATCATAAGCCCAATTAAAGAGACATTTATATTGGATGCAGAATGTAAATATAATACTGCTGTATTACATGGGTGTATTTTTTATAACCTTTCATGCAGTAAATAGAAATAGAAATAGAAAAAAAGCAATAGTGAAGTTCTAATATAATTAAGTTGAGTAAAAGAAGAAATAAAAGAATAAACTGCTTAGAGTCTAATCTGTTTAATAGTGAATCATGTAATAATCTAGTAATCTATTTGATATTGCTGTTTTTTAGGAAGTGTTTCAGTGCATCATAATTGATCTGTTTATGGATTATTTTGTTTTTAAAAGTAGTCTGAAAACCGCTCAGGAACTTTATTTACTTTATTACAGTTGAATGGCCACATTCAGATGATTTTTTTCAGTCCTAGTATGTTATATTTGCCCATATGTTTCTCCAGTTACAGCGTGATCATGCACTCTTGTTTCATACAGGGGCAGTGGGGTAGGTGCTATCCTGGCTCTGGGCTGCGTGGGTCGTCTTAGCTCTCCTTTGATGGATCTGCGTAACCATTATGGCTACTTTCTGCACCACGTGGTCTACTCTTCCCTGGCTCTGCTGGCTGTTCTGTCTATCCTGCTTCTCCCAGAGAGCAAACGAAAGCCCCTGCCACAGACACTGGCTGATGGTGAGCAGTACCGGCGCCCCCCACTGAGCCGGAGGAGGAGGGACAACGTTCCGTTGCTTGCCACACCTAACCCAGAGACCTAGCTGACCCTGTAATCACACATGCACTTGTTCACCTCAGCCCATTCCCCCCTGACTGTCACCATGTCCATGTGGGAAAGGAAGCAAGGGGGTCTGTAGGACTGCACTGTCAAGCCCTCTTAACCTTCCATCTCCTGATCATTCCTAACATAAATGGAGCTATGGTACGCCGAGTCCATCAAGGCTCCTGTTGAGGTGTGAGGGGGTGAGAGGCAGAACGGCGTAGAGAGTGATCCACGCTCAGTGACACGTAGTATGGCAGGGCTCACAATTTCCTCCAGTCAGTGGTAATAACGATATAATAATGAGTGCCAATCCCATATACCACAAAACAGCGAGTAACACTCCACACAGCCACTGTCAGGGACCTCATCCAAGTCTGTACCACCCATGTAGCATTCAGTGACATACCCACTAATAGCATCAGCCACATTACACTTCACTGAGGCAAGGGCTCAATACACCATGGTTGTTTTGTAAATATCCTAATTATACTCTCTCTGAGCTAAAGTAGATTTAAGTTCTCACTAAAGAAGATAGGGAAGATAGTCTTTGCCCACTTTAGTACTGTAAAACGTGTTGCTGCTGGCCCGAAGGCACAATAGAGGAAACAGTTCTTACACAGGAAACAGTTCTCTCTCACTGCAAGTGCTTCAGTTATTTATGTATGGATAGTTTGTAATGGCATTATGGTTTAGGAATGCTGGACTGTGGCATGCCAACAGAACAGTGTATTTATATTACACGGATAATCCTAGTCTGTTCTTTTTAAGACTTGTTTTTTTACTTCTGAGTTGGAAGAAATGGGATTCAACTTTAAATAACCCTCTCTCTTGCAAACCATCCAGGTCAAGTCAGTATTACTGAGTGTGCAGGGTAAAGAGGGTGGAGCACTAGTTAAGTAGGATGTTGGCTTTTTGTCAGGGCTTTTTTTAGAGATATATTCTCAGACTTTATATTTGGCCTTTTGCTGAGTTCTCCAGAGTCTGAGCAAAAAAGTGGAAAAAGGGCCAGAAAACTGAAGTAACGTAGCCTTCTCTTGTAACCTGTCATCTGTCAGTTTGAGTTAGTTTATTTAATAAATGCACCTAATTCTCTATTGGTAGTAATAACGATATGAATGATATTATAACAGCTGATACAAACGTACTGGAGAATAGAAATGACTGACTGCTTCAGATTATTTACCGAGTAATAAAAGTGGTGTGATTATGTTAACTCTTTAACAAAGCTTCATTGAAAATAAAAATGTTAAAAGCAAATATTGATTCTGTCTCTGTACAAACATAGTAAGTAGAAAAACCTAGTAACACTGGTTTTGGGAGAAAAATGATAATAAAAAAATAACTACTGTATTTTCCCTTCATGATCACTTCAGGGAAGAATCCGAACAACAGACTTTAGCTCTTTGATTAACACCAATGCTCTTTGTTTATAAGGCAAATTATGCAATTGTATACTGGTGCAGTATATGTTCTGTTCCAAAAAACACAGCCATCGTGTTGGCACCATGCACTTCAAAGGTCATTGTGTAAAACTAAAGACCACCAGTACATTTTACAGTCTTAACTCTAAGAGGACCTGTGGGTAAGTGGTTGTATAGAAGTTAACAGCTGGTGGATAAAACAGCAAAATAACTGAATTTAGGAGTGGGGGCTTTCAGGGTCTCCTTTGCACATGAACCTGAAATTTGTGGGAAAGCTCCATGGTCATACCTTTATGTGATTATGCTTCTGCTGCCAAAAATACAGTCATGCTGGATGTTACAATCATTTTCTCAGCAATACCTGTTCTTTTCCTGCTGCTGTCAGCTGCTGGACTGACGTTTGTCCTTCTTTTCTACCTGAAATCCTTGTGAACAGAAGAATCACAGCTGAGATCTTAGCAGGGCTGTGTTGAAGGCACTGGGATAATCCCCACCTTTAAAGTGGTACAGATTGTAAAACAGCTGAATTATTTGGATCCAATATGCTCTGTGGCATTAGCGATTAAGTTTACTCAGGGCTTTGACAACGAGTAGGATAAGCTGGGATAAAATCATAACATTAACTCAACTAGAGAACCTTCTGTAACAGAATATTTGTGCTATTTTTATTTCATATACAACACCAAGTACTCGCTGTGCCTTCTTTCCTTTAGATTTAGCAGAGTGCAAATGTACTGCATTGGCATAAATATATATTACATATGTATTACTGATAGAAATGTAAAATGTGACATTTTTGAACAATATACTAGAATTTGCACTTGTACTTTTGTCTTGGTTTTAAATTAATGAGCAGTAAAAGTACAATATAAATGCCTCTATGAATACTGTGTGCTATAAATACTTTGTTCTTCTTGCCTTATAAGCAATGGCAGTGTGTAAATGTTATTTGGACAAGGACACTGATTCATCACATTACAATTCCAGGCAGCAGCCCTCTCTACATGTGGTATGGGTAATATGTCAGTCAGTCTGCCCTGTGGTGGCTATGTTTGCCCCACTGTTCTGGGAAAAGGCTAAGTTGGTCAGAAATGTAGGAAATCTTACTGTTAAAAGATGAACACTCACTGTATACAGTGACGTTTTGTGGTGTCCATCAGAAAGCTATGTGGGATAAGGACTATCCTATGGGGTATAAAAATAAAGTGCTTTCCCTTAATTACAAATGAAGCACAATAAGCCTTGCAGACCACATATACCTGCCCATTCAGACTGATCCTTTCAGGTCAGTAGTGTAATTGATATGTAGGCGATGAGTGGTTACCCTAATTAGCCCTCCCAGGGACAACTTCTGACATAGTGAGAAGGTACTGGGCATGAAAACAATCTTGATGCAAAGTCACAGACACTTGCACCTCTTTAAGTGGACTGACCTCTGTCTCTTTGCTGTTCTCACTTGGAAAGGCATGTCAGGCTTTCTCTTCACCACTTCACACGACCTAATTATCCTATCAGACACTACATGCTTCAATAAAACAACCAAAATGGTAACTTTACTGACAGCAAGAACATTATGTACTTTAATGTACATTTACAAGACTTTATTCTAAGCAATTTTGGTGTATTTTTATTAGTCCATTCACTTTTCAAACAATATAAAAAACAGCTGCTATACTATGAGACACTATGAGCAGTATATCTTTATATCATTTTGAGTACAAACTTTAATCTGGTCTATAATGAAACCAAAATGGTGCTTTTTATAGTTGTTTGTCTCTTCATATGAAACCGACAACACAATATAATATTACAGATGTAAAAAAAAACATAAACATACTGTGTCCATACAATTTTTATTAAAACATTTTTTTGCAAACAGTATACATCTTCATCCATACACGTTCTCATTGTCCTTAAGTGACATTACTCAGAAAAAAAGAAGTGTTTATTATTTTCTTTTCATAGCTAATTTACAGCAATGACATGGTCAAATACCTGGCAGTGCTGAAAGGGCGTCCAAATCTGTCATCATCACAGTAATAAGATACTCCCTTTGGTTAGAGAGATGGTACTGTGAGATTCCACATAGTCTACCACACAATAACATTCTTATTCTTTAAGTAGAAACCCTTGAGCATTGTCACAGATTTGCCCCTCTTATAAAACTTTGGCCCTATTTTACATTCCCTTTAACTGGATCTGTGCAGGGTGTTACTTAAATTGGCATGCTCCTGTTTGCAGAGCAACCTGTGCTTCTCAATCACAGGCTGTCACTCAACAGGAATTTCACAGAGTTATCTTTAAACTCAAGGACAAAGGAGAGGAGACAACAATGCGCCAATGAGACGAGGAATCATTTCAACAGCTGCTGATTGACCTTGAACCTATGTCTGCTAACTGCTGTTAACTATGACAGACAGCTAAAGCCATTTGTGAGAGGCAGCTGTGGTTTTTCCCCCTATTCAAGACGCATTGTTTGGATATAGGGAAACGTCACTTTCTGAATGCATTTAAGGAGTTAAGCTAGACAGTGTATTAATTTTGCTCTGTAATAATGTTACTAAATTCTTGTTACTCATTTGTTTAAATACAATGTGGAAGTAATAAAAAAGGCATCTGGCCTAGTGAATTAAAGTTTTAACTACCTTTTATGAAGAGGCACCCGGCTTTTGAACCATGACAGCACAGTAAAGGACTGCATCTATAATTGGCCACAGTGCTTACACAACTGACAGAAACATTGTTACACTGTTTTACAGTGAGACTCATAACAAATGCATCGAATACACTGTAAACAACAAGAGGCAGATCTTATACACAGCTGAACTCACCACACTTACCTTCACAGAGCACAAGACCACTGGGTATCACACCTTCAAAATTAGGAACACAAACAAGTTACATGTAACTTACTTTTCACTTCAAAGCAAACAGAACTCATAGATGCATGTAGAATGCACAACAATCTCTACAATTTGCTAGATACTTTTTTATAATCCATAGAGTCATCCTTTGTAATTGTTTTCCATTGTTGGTTGGTGGCAAATGTGCAACTCCCCTCTCCCTCTCCCCATGCATCACGATCACTTTCATGTGGAAAAGCCTCTTTACCCCACCCTTCTGAACTTCAATCAAATAAAATAGCACTCCTGCCTAACAATGCCAGATACCATATTTAGAGGGAGCTTGCTTTATAAAAGAGGGAGAGGATGACCAGCCCACTGACCGGATTCTGAACTTCAATCATCCAACGGTAAACATGCCTTCAAAAGACTAGCTTTTGCATTAATGTTATCCACTATTTTATAGCTGTGGAAGCGTCACAATCCTAAATGATTGTCACGGAAACTTCAGTGAGTTTTTAAGAGTATGTCATTTGGGTTAAAAAGGCTGTATTGGACAGTTTCTTGTTTCAAGAGCCATGAATTGAATATATATATAAATTTAGGTTAACAAGCTTGCTTGGTCTTAAATGTTCAATTGTGTGGTTCTAGGGCAACAGTAACATCAATTTTCACTAAGGAGGTGGGGAACAACAGAGGTAAGCACTAAGCAGATATGGGGCTTAAAGGTTTTTTAGTGGTGACTTTGGCTATAGAGATCATTCATTTCAATTACTGTTCAATGCTTTATGTTTATACAAAGTCATTCAGAATTTACTTTAACCAAATTTCAAGAACTAAAGCTTGGCATCCTTTACGGATAGGCTGAAAGATGGGAGATGCTCAGATGGAGGAGTTTGGGGCCGCAGCCCCATACCTGAGGAAGTCGGACAGGGAGCGTCTGGAGGCCCAAACTCGCCCCTTTGACATGAAGAAGGAATGCTTCGTCCCGGATACAGAGGAGGAGTATGTGAAAGGAACTATTATCAGTCGTGATGGAGACAAAGTCACATGCGAGACCTCCAATGGCAAGGTAAATATATGCCTTTACTTTGTTATATATATTGCCCTGTTATATATACTATAAATATCTTTGTAAATTCATGATACATTTTGTTGGGAGTGTGTTTTACACATACAAGAAACATGAGTGCTATATAACTATATTATGATTAATATTATACACAAAATTTTTACGATGCTGTTCATTTACAGCTATTGTAAAATACATTTCGGCTATTTGACCAAAGTGTAATATATGAATATACTCATCCACAGACTGTGACGGTCAAGGAGGCTGATATTCACCCTCAGAACCCGCCAAAGTTCGATAAAATTGAGGACATGGCGATGTTCACCTTTCTGCATGAGCCTGCTGTGCTGTTTAACCTCAAAGAGCGTTACGCAGCCTGGATGATCTATGTGAGTTAGACATGTGTACTTCTTCATCTACACAGATCTTCTGCATGTGTGAAAAAATAGTGAACCTGGATTTCTCTCTCGGTTTGTAGACCTACTCTGGGCTTTTCTGTGTAACTGTCAACCCCTACAAGTGGCTGCCAGTGTACAACCAAGAAGTTGTCCTTGCCTACAGAGGCAAAAAGAGGAGTGAAGCTCCTCCTCACATCTTCTCCATCTCTGACAATGCCTACCAGTACATGCTTGCAGGTAATTACAACACAGCTCAGTCTAAGACAGTGCAATGATAAAAGAGAACTTTCTCAGTTTTGTTCCCCCCCAGTATGATTTACCTTTTTATCCAATTCTGCCAAAAATCACAATTTGTGCTGATGACAATTTAAAAACTTCTTTCTTTTTAGACAGGGAAAACCAGTCTATTCTTATCACGTAAGTCTGCTTCTTGTATCTGAGAAACTGTCACATGATGCAATAGAATTTTCAAATGATGAAAAATGTAATATTGAGAATTTTATTAGTATGCCTATTATTATTTATTATTTACTCAGGAAATATTTTGAAATCAAGAAAATTGCATTTTGTTGAATAGTTTTCTGTGCACACTTTTTGAATGACCGAATGGATTTTACTAAAAATGTATCTCTCTTCACAGTGGAGAATCTGGTGCTGGGAAAACTGTGAACACCAAGAGAGTCATTCAGTACTTTGCTAGCATTGCTGCTGGAGGTTTCAAGAGGGAAACCACTGATAAGAAGGTAGACTTAACAGACTGTCGTATTAAAGAAATGACAGGTTTTATATAAAATCTCAGCTGAATTTAAAAAATATTTCCAGCAATACGGGGTCTTGTTCACCAATATCTTTTTAAGTTTTTGACCTAAATTTGTTCTTCAGAAAAGGAAAGAAGAAGTTAATGTCAGATTCATGACACGTTCTTAAACCACAGAATTTGTGCTCTTGGTGAATGAGGCTCATTGCAGAGGGCACTTGCGATAATTGTCACTTTCATGAAATATTAAATCTAAGGGATCAGTGAGAAGCACACGTTTTTGTTTGTTTATCAATAATAATCATTATTATTTACTAAAATGGGTGCAGTCAAGACCTCATTTGTCAGGTCCAAGACTAGACTATGACTAGTCAAGACCAAGCCTAAAGAAGGTCAAATCCATGTCAAGTCCAAAGGAGAGGGTGACAAGTCAAGATTGAGAGCCACAAAAATCAGTTAACTAGCTCTTAATTGCCGTCACTCCAAAGTTCTTGGTCGTTTCAGATTGTTTGGTGGAGTCAAAAAGTGGGCTATAAGTCTACAGATTTGCTTGGAAAAACAGAATTAAAGCTTAGAATTCTGGAATTATTATTTTTATTTTGTATGTTGATATACTGTCATACTGGCTCCAACAGTCCATTAATAATTCAGTCACATATGGGAAGGATTTCTCAGTTTTCCAGAAGACAATCATGCATTAGCACCCCAAGTTTCTGAATGTTCAGTACTCAGTGCCAATGCCGACTGTCTAAATCAAGAACAAACAGGTGCACTGATTTGGTTTTGTGTTGTGTAAGCACATACCAGTGCGTTCTGGTAGCAGTTAAAAGAAATAAAATACAAAGACATATTTAAATTTTTTATATTTAAAGAAAGCAGTAGTTTGTTTAGGTCAAGAATAAAGGCAGATGACCAAGACCAAAACAAGCTGGAGAACAAATACTATCGAGTTCGAGACTCATGTGTGGTCTACACAACACTATTTATTCAATCATTATTATGGGCATAAATTTCAACTCTTTATCAGTTCATCAATCTCTGTTCACCACTTCCTGAAGGTGAGAGGTATGTAAAATGACTCTTTTATTAGACATTTATTGAAATGCACTCCTCTTTTTCCCTCTGTTTAGGGTACTTTGGAGGATCAAATCATCCAGTGTAATCCTGCCCTGGAGGCCTTTGGTAATGCCAAGACCATCAGAAATGACAACTCATCAAGATTTGTAAGTCAGTTCTTAACATGTTTCATGTAATAAATGATTCTCACATCTGAATTCTGAAAAAGACTGGTAACAGTGTATACTGTCAAATAGGGTAAGTTCATCCGAATCCACTTTGGTGCCACTGGAAAGCTTGCCTCTGCTGATATTGAGACTTGTAAGCATTCTTTCAGTCAATAAAGCTTTTTATTTGTAAAGATGTGAGCAAAGCACCTTTGGTCACTGGCTGTTTCAATTCTATTTGTAATACAGATCTTTTGGAGAAGTCTCGTGTCACTTTCCAGCTTAAAGCTGAGAGGGACTACCACATCTTCTACCAGATCCTGTCTCAGAAGAAACCTGAACTGCTTGGTCAGCAAAAGATATATACACTACATATTTAAATTCCATTACACCTGTGTTAGAAGAAAATCTCTAGAAAATGTCTCTCTTCTCTTTCTCACAGAGATGCTGCTGATCACTGCTAACCCCTATGACTATGCCTTCATCTCTCAAGGAGAGACCCAAGTAGCTTCTATTAATGATGCTGAGGAGCTGATGGCCACAGATGTGTGTATCAAAAGAGCTGTCCATGTTCTCACAATTTCTTCTGTATATCCTGAAGTAAGCTTAAGAACTGAAAACATTGTGTTTTTTTGTTCCAGGAAGCCTTTGATGTGTTGGGCTTCACCCAAGAGGAGAAAAACAGCATCTACAAGCTGATTGGTGCCATCATGCACTACGGCAACATGAGGTTTAAGCAGAAGCAGAGAGAGGAGCAGGCTGAGGCAGATGGCACTGAAGGTAAGTGCAGATACACCAAATGAATGTTTGCGTTTAAGTAAAATTAATCCCAAACTTTCAAAAATATATTTTATGGAAAACAATGGGCTATCATAAATAGTAAATCACATATATAAATTATTTTTAATCTGGATCTGGAAATTGGCCCTAATGCTACATTAAAACTTTTTAATCTAAACAACAATCTTACAGTATCTTATTGTATGCCTATAGACATCTTAGTGTAGATTTTGTGACATAAAGAACACTGAGCAAACTTTAAATTTCTCAGTTATTCTTAAATTTCCATCATTTAAGTGTTCTCTGTCATGGCAGAGTAAGTCTCAGGAACATGAGATGATACTGTGACATTACTTGATGACTGAACAGTGAGTGTGTTTTCACACACTTAAAAATCTAATAACTGTAGAAAACTAAATTTTGTCAGTAATGCAATCAACACATTTCCACACACTTTAGTAATCAGATAATGGGAAAACTCCTGGTCTACATGAATCAGGCAATAATCAAATTTCTGCTTTGCAACCGGCCAGTAAACTCTGCAAACCAGCCATAAACATGATGTACAACTCAAACTTCATGCCACGGTATTTGTATTTTTTTTTCAAGTCAATTTTCAGTGTCGCTCCAAAAGTGTTTTGCTGCCACCTTGTTGGTTTTGCACATGTGCAGACTGAGAAATTACTGAGCTGAAATCCAGGATTTCTATATCTTACAACAATCTTAGAGATCAGAGTACGCTATTAACATGACTGAATAATCTTTTAACTACAGAAACCCAATTGAGTGCATGTAAACATACTCAATGGTAACTGTTATTTACAGATGCAGACAAATCAGCTTATCTGATGGGTCTGAACTCTGCGGATCTCATCAAGGCTCTGTGTCACCCGAGAGTCAAAGTAGGAAATGAATGGGTCACCAAGGGACAGAATGTACAGCAGGTCAGAAATACATACAAATAAACTGGATACATGGAGTCTAGAGGACTATGAAATGAACACTTATTAACATTTGAATGCATAATTACTTCCCTAGGTGTATTATGCTGTCGGTGCTCTGTCTAAGGCAGTGTATGAGAAGATGTTCCTTTGGATGGTTGTCAGAATCAACCAATCTTTGGACACCAAGCAGCCTCGCCAGTACTTCATTGGTGTGCTGGACATTGCTGGCTTTGAGATCTTTGAAGTGTGTATTTTTATGCAGTAACTTGGTCTTCTAATGCCAAAGATTATTTTACCAGGAGTGAATCAACATAAAGACTAATGTGCAATTCCCTTAACAGTTTAACACCTTTGAGCAGCTGTGCATCAACTTCACTAATGAGAAATTGCAGCAGTTTTTCAACCATCACATGTTTGTGCTGGAGCAAGAAGAGTACAAGAAGGAGGGCATCGAGTGGACATTCATTGACTTTGGCATGGACTTACAAGCCTGTATTGATCTCATTGAAAAGGTTGGTAAGCCTAATGTCCTCAATCTGGACACAGCATGTTCATGTGCCAATTCTAAATACTATTATTTCTCCCTGTAGCCCATGGGTATCATGTCCATCCTTGAAGAGGAGTGCATGTTCCCCAAGGCCACTGATTTTACATTTAAAGCTAAGCTTTTTGATAATCACTTGGGGAAATCAGCTAACTTCCAGAAGCCCAGGATTGTGAAGGGTAAACCAGAGGCCCACTTCTCATTGATTCATTATGCTGGCACAGTTGACTATAACATCATCAACTGGCTGGTGAAGAACAAGGACCCTCTCAATGAAACTGTTGTGGGGTTATATCAGAAGTCCACCATGAAACTGTTGTCTCATCTGTTTGCAAATTATGCTGGTGCTGATTCAGGTATGGACTAGATGAGGGATGTCTTACAATATTTTAGAAACAATTACACTTAGGGTTTTTTCTCAGGAGACAAATGTATTTAATCATCATATATTGTCTTAACAGCCTTGGAAGGAGGTGGAGGAAAAGGCAAGGAAAAGAAGAAAAAGGGATCTTCTTTCCAGACTGTATCTGCCCTTCACAGGGTGAGACAAAGAGTTTGCAGAAAACTATGTATATGTAATGTGTGCCTCTGCTGACAATTCAAACACTGGCAATGTTATGTCTATGAAAACAGGCAAAAAAAAATCCCTGATATTTTTTTTGTAGAAGGGATTATGTACAGTACATAAGCAATAACCAAAAAGGGAGAGGTTTTCTGTTATGTAATGGTTTCAATGTAATGAAAGTCAACTGATCACCATCTGGTGGTGAGTTGGATCAGATGGTAGGAAAGACTGATGTTCAGACCCGGTAGGTCCAAGCGAATAGTGAGGGTGTGCTGGGAACAACTGTCGAGGCCCCTGTTCGGAATGATTTCAACTCCCACCTCCGGGAGAGCTTTTCTTGTGTCCCGGGGGAGGAAGGGGACATGGAGTCTGAATGGACCCTGTTCAAAACCTCCATTGTGGAAGCTGCCAGGCATCTATGGTCAAAAGCTTGTCGGTGCCTATCGTGGCGGTAATCCAAGAACCCCCTGGTGGACACCGGTGGTGAGGGAGGCCATCAACCTGAAGAAAGAGGCCATTAGGGACTGGATGGCTTGAAGGACTCCCAACTCAGCAGATAGGTACCGACAACTAAAAAAAAAAAAAGTTGGCAGCCACAATGGTGGCAGAAGCAAAATCCAGGGCATGGGAGGAGTTTTGTGAAGCCATGGAAAAAGACTTTCGGTCGGCCTCAAGGAGCTTCTGGACAACTGTCTGGCAACTTGGGAGCAATCCGGGTGGCTACGCCCAAGCTGTATTTGGCAAGGGTGTGGAAACTCTGAACTTCAAATGAGGATATTGTTGGACCGTGGAAGGAGCATTCTGAACAACTCCTTAATCCAGCAGTCAGGGCCAGAGGCTTCTAGCGTGTCTAGTCCCATTTCCCTGGTGGAGGTCACTGAGGTTGTTGGCAAACTCCTCAGTGGGAAGGCATGGGAGGTGGATGAGCTTCGTCTGGAGGGTGTTGCCAACTATCGGGGTATCACACTGCTCAGCCTCCTTGGGAAAGTCTATGCCAAGGTGCTGGAAAGGAGACTTTGACCGATAGTTGAACTTCAGATTGAGGAGGAACAATGCGGATTCTGTCCCGCCTGTGGAACAATAGACCAGCTTTTCACCCTCTCACAGACCATTGAGGGGGCATGGGAGTTTGCTAGCCCAGTCTACATGTGTTTTGTGGATTTGGAGAAGGCTTACGGCTGTGTTCCCCAAGATTTCTTATGGGAGGTCCTCTGGGAGTATGGCATGCCAGGCCTACTACTCCAGGCCATTCAATCTCTGTACTCCCAGAGTGAGAGCTGTGTTTGTATACTCGGCATAAGTCGGACTCTTTCAGTGTTAGTGCTGGACTCAGCCAGGGTTGTGCCCTGTCTCCACTCCTGTTTGTTATATTAATGGACAAAGTGTCAAGGCGTAGCCAGGGTCAGGAGGGTGTTATGTGTGAAGACCGGAGGGTGGCGTCTCTGCTATTTGCAGACGATGTTGTTTTTTTGGCTGGATCACATGGTTGTCTCCAGCGCTCACTGGAACAGTTTGTAGCTGAGTGTGAAGCGCTTGGTATGCAGATCAGCACGTCCAAGTCTGAGTCCATGGTCTTAGCCCAGAAAAGGATGGCATGCCCACTCCAGGTAAGGGGAAAGTATCTTGGTTCACAAGTGATGGGAAGAGGGATTGTGAAATTGGCTACAGGCTGGCACAGGCAGCAGCAGTAATGCGGTCACTCTACTGGACTGTAGTGGTCAAGAGGGAGCTGAGCCATAATGTGAAGCTTTCTGTTTACCGGTCGGTCTACATCCCGACCCTCACCTGTGGTCATGAGCTGTGGGTAATGACCGAAAGAATGAGTTTGCGAATACAAGTATTGGAAATGAGCTTTCTTCGCAGGGTGGCGGGCTACACTCTATAGGCTGAGGAGCTCAGTCATCCGGCAGGAGCTCAGAGTAAAGCCGCTACTCCTCCGCATTGAGAGGAGCCAGCTGAGGTGGTTCAGGCATCTGATCCGGATGCCCCCTGGACACCTCCCGGTGGAGGTGTACCAGGCACGGCCTAACCCAAATAAAATGAATTAATCAAATAAATAGTTATTATGCCTTGTAATGTGCAGAAGTGTGCCCTATATAGAAGATGTGTAACTTTCACTTAGAAAATCAATAAAACATCTGATTTGATCAGGGGCAGCAAAACCTTTCCAAAGGACTGAATAAATGGTCAAAGTCTATGGGTAATGTGTCATGTTCCATCTTTAGGAGAATCTGAACAAGCTAATGACCAACCTGAGATCAACTCATCCCCATTTTGTGCGCTGCATCATCCCCAATGAGACTAAGACCCCTGGGGCCATGGAAAACCCTCTTGTCATGCACCAGCTGCGCTGTAACGGTGTGCTGGAAGGAATCAGAATCTGCAGAAAGGGCTTCCCCAACAGGATTCTGTATGGTGACTTTAAACAGAGGTAGTATGAAAATTCTATTTCATTTGCATGTATTAATTTCATATGAAATCAATTTTATGTAAGATTTTTCATGCAAGCACAGACAGTCTTACATGCTTAGATGTCTCATTACAATAAGAAATATTCTAATAATTCATTGAACTGTGCATCTGCAGATACCGTATTCTGAATCCTGCTGCAATTCCTGATGGACAATTCATTGACAGCAGGAAGGGAGCTGAGAAATTGTTGGGTTCTTTGGACATTGACCATAACCAGTACAAGTTTGGACATACTAAGGTTCTAATGTCACAAGTTTACTGCTTTCATTTAAAGTTTATGTTACTCTGAAAAAAAAGTACACATGCACATATATTGAAATATGATCTGCTATTTGTCTAGGTATTCTTCAAAGCTGGTCTTCTGGGTCTCCTTGAAGAGATGCGAGACGATCGTCTAGCTCTCATCATCACTCGTATTCAGGCTTGGTCTCGAGGTCTTCTCTCGAGAATTGAGTTCCAGAAGATTGTTGAGCGCAGGTAAAACACTAATAAGCCTGAATTGTCTAGTATTGGAATCTAAAAAATCTAAATAAAAATCTAAATCTTAAAATCTAAATAGACTAACATTCTACTAAATAAAATAAAAATTATTCGCAGAACTTTTATAATAATGTGTTACCACACTGTAGGGATGCCTTGCTTGTTATCCAGTGGAATGTCCGTGCCTTCATGGGTGTAAAGAACTGGCCCTGGATGAAGCTGTACTTCAAGATCAAACCACTGCTAAGATCTGCTGAGGCTGAGAAGGAGATGGCCAACATGAAGGAGGAATTCCTGAAGCTGAAAGAGGCTTATGCTAAATGCGAAGCCCGCAAGAAGGAGCTAGAGGAGAAAATGGTCACTCTCCTCCAAGAGAAAAACGACCTGCAGCTCCAAGTCCAGACTGTGAGTTTATGGTTTGTAATATCAAAATGGAGCGGTCTTTTCCAAATGACTATAGAAAATAATTTAAAAAATTTTTTTGCTCTTTCTATTTTAAAACAGGAGCAAGACAATCTCTGTGATGCTGAAGAGCGCTGTGAAGGTCTGATTAAGAACAAGATCCAGCTTGAAGCCAAAGTCAAAGAGCTGACTGAAAGACTAGAGGATGAAGAAGAGATGAATGCTGAGCTAACTTCTAAAAAGAGAAAGCTGGAGGATGAATGCTCTGAGCTTAAGAAGGATATTGATGATCTTGAACTTACTCTGGCCAAAGTGGAGAAAGAGAAGCATGCTACTGAGAATAAGGTTTGTTGGGTCTCCGCTAAAAATGAAATTGGTGCAATTGCTTTTGGCAACACTCAGCATACATTTCTTATTCTCAGGTTAAAAATCTAATTGAAGAGATGGCAGCACAGGATGAAATCATTGCCAAGCTGACCAAGGAAAAGAAAGCTTTGCAGGAAGCCCACCAGCAAACATTGGATGACCTCCAGAGTGAGGAAGACAAAGTTAACACTCTGACTAAGGCCAAAGCCAAGCTGGAGCAGCAAGTTGATGATGTCAGTAACTGGTTTAAAATCTATATTTATGTTGTAGAGACAGCTTGTAGTGAACTGGATTTTAAGCACTGTATAATTTTCTTGGTAGCTGGAAGGATCCTTGGAACAGGAAAAAAAGCTGCGCATGGACCTCGAGAGGGCTAAGAGGAAGCTGGAAGGGGACTTAAAATTGACCCAAGAGAATGTTATGGACCTGGAAAATGACAAGCAACAGCTGGAGGAAAGACTAAAAAAGTAAATTAAATTAAATTGTTTTTGTAGGAATGATCACTAATACACTTTGAAGATCTTCAGTCACTACATTTTTGTCACAGGAAAGATTTCGAGATCAGCCAGCTCAGCAGTAAGATTGAAGATGAGCAAGCACTAGCAGCCCAGTTACAGAAGAAACTGAAAGAGCTGCAGGTGAGATGCAAAACCCCTTAGCTGATTGAAAGTTAACAGTTGGCTACCTATTACTCACATTGTACTTAATGTGGTAGGCCCGCATTGAAGAGCTTGAGGAAGAGCTGGAGGCAGAGAGAGCCGCCCGGGCCAAGGTTGAGAAACAGAGGGCAGACTTATCAAGAGAACTGGAAGAGATCAGCGAAAGGCTGGAGGAGGCTGGTGGAGCCACTGCTGCCCAGATTGAAATGAACAAGAAGAGAGAGGCCGAGTTCCAGAAACTGCGCAGAGACCTTGAAGAGGCCACTCTGCAACATGAAGCCACTGCTGCTACACTGAGGAAGAAACATGCTGACAGTGTGGCTGATCTGGGAGAACAGATTGACAACCTTCAGAGAGTGAAGCAGAAGCTTGAAAAAGAGAAGAGTGAACTGAGACTTGAGCTGGATGATGTGGTTTCCAACATGGAGCAAATTGTCAAGTCCAAGGTAAGCATACTGCTCTTTTTCATATACTGTATGTTTGTCTTTACTATTGCATTATTAATGTGTATGCTTTGTTTCAGACAAATTTGGAAAAAATGTGCAGGACTCTAGAGGACCAGATGAGTGAGTATCGAACTAAATATGAGGAAGGACAACGCACCATCAATGACTTCAGCATGCAAAAAGCTAAACTCCAAACTGAGAATGGTAAGGACTAAAATAAAATGGAGTGTGTATTAAACATAAGGACACAACATACAAACATTTGAAATATCACTGTAATTAACCTGTAATCAAGGTGAACTTTCAAGACAACTGGAAGAGAAGGATTCCTTGGTCTCTCAGCTGACCAGAGGCAAGCAGTCATATACACAACAGATTGAGGACCTCAAGAGACAACTTGAAGAGGAAGTGAAGGTATTTCTAGTAATTGAGTTATCAAATCATTTAACCTGGTAATACATTATGGGATCATATGCAGTGAACGAGATATTGGCCTGTCTTTTGCAGGCTAAGAATGCCCTGGCCCATGCAGTGCAGTCTGCTCGCCACGACGCTGAATTGTTGCGAGAGCAGTATGAGGAGGAGCAGGAGGCCAAGGCTGAGCTGCAGCGCAGTCTGTCCAAGGCCAACTCTGAAGTGGCTCAGTGGAGAACCAAGTATGAAACTGATGCTATCCAGAGAACAGAGGAGCTGGAAGATGCAAAGTAAGACATCACAAATCCAGTAACTTTTTATTTTTTCTTTTTAGCACTTCACTTTTACAAGCGAGCATAATAATTTACTTTTTGTTATTGAAATTAAAGGCTTTATTCGTATTTTCTGAAACATTTACCTTCCTGTCACACAGGAAAAAACTTGCTCAGCGTCTGCAAGATGCAGAGGAAGCAGTGGAAGCTGTCAATGCCAAATGCTCCTCTCTGGAGAAGACCAAGCACAGACTGCAGAATGAGATTGAAGACCTCATGGTTGATGTAGAAAGATCCAATGCTGCTGCAGCTGCTCTGGACAAAAAGCAAAGAAACTTTGACAAGGTGATAAGGTGGTCCCTTGGGAATCAATAAAGTACAGTCATTCATACATCTATCTATCCATACCCTTATCCATCTATCTAGTCATCTGTCTGTCTGTCTGTCTAACATTTGGCAGTGCCCTTAGTTCAAAGGGCACTTACCAAATACTTTTCTTTGGAATTGAGCAGGTTCTTGCAGAATGGAAGCAGAAATATGAAGAGTCTCAGAGTGAGCTAGAAAGCTCCCAGAAGGAGGCCAGATCTCTGAGCACTGAACTCTTCAAACTAAAAAACTCTTATGAAGAGTCTCTTGATCACCTGGAGACTATGAAGAGGGAGAACAAAAACCTCCAAGGTATCCATGTTTATTTCAAAGGTCTGAAAAAGTGGTGGGGGTTTTTAGCATACACTGACAGATATCTTTTCTGACAAACAGAGGAAATTTCTGACCTCACTGAGCAAATTGGGGAGAGTGGAAAAAGCATCCATGAACTGGAGAAAATTCGTAAACAGCTGGAGCAAGAAAAGGCTGAAATCCAATCTGCTCTTGAAGAGGCTGAGGTACCTTATTATTATTTGCAGACCTTTCAGATTGTAAGATCTAAGTGAAATCTCAATGATGGTGTAATATAATTATGCTGTAAATTACTGTTTGTTGTGATAGGCCTCCCTTGAGCATGAAGAAGGAAAGATCTTGCGGGCACAGCTGGAGTTCAACCAAGTGAAGGCTGATATTGAGCGTAAGCTGGCGGAGAAGGATGAGGAGATGGAACAGGCCAAGAGAAACCACCAGAGAGTGGTGGACACTCTACAAAGCTCTCTAGAGTCTGAGACTCGCAGCAGGAATGAAGCCCTCAGGATAAAGAAGAAGATGGAAGGAGACCTCAATGAGATGGAGATCCAGCTCAACCAGGCTAACAGGCAGGCAGCAGAGGCACAGAAGCAACTCAAGGGTCTCCATGGGCATCTGAAGGTATGCATCATATAGCTGTAATGTCTGTGCTCATTTTAATTTCAATGTCTTTCATTATATGTCAGATATAAAATGTATTCATTGTGAGCTTTTGCCTTTTAGGATGCCCAGCTCCAGCTGGATGATGCTCTACGAGCCAATGATGATCTCAAAGAGAACATTGCTATTGTGGAGAGACGCAACAATCTGCTACAAGCTGAACTAGATGAGCTGAGATCAACATTGGAGCAGACTGAGAGAGGCCGGAAACTGGCAGAGCAGGAACTTCTGGACGTCAGTGAGAGGGTTCAGCTTTTGCACTCTCAGGTAATCTATAGATTTCAATTATTGCTATAATGAAATATCTTTTATTAAGGTACAGATTCTATATAAGCCCCAACAATCTCTAATACAGAACACCAGCCTGCTGAACCAGAAGAAGAAGCTGGAGGGAGACACAACTCAACTTCAGACTGAGGTAGAGGAGGCTGTCCAAGAGTGCAGGAATGCTGAGGAAAAGGCCAAAAAAGCCATCACTGATGCTGCCATGATGGCAGAGGAACTGAAAAAAGAGCAGGACACCAGTGCTCACTTGGAGCGTATGAAGAAAAACATGGAGCAGACCATCAAGGACCTGCAACACCGCCTAGATGAAGCTGAACAAATTGCAATGAAAGGTGGCAAGAAGCAGCTCCAGAAACTAGAGGCCAGAGTGAGTTATTGAAATTGGTTTATATGCATTGTATATTTTAAATACATTATATAAATATACATTATATACATTTTAAATATTCCTTTGCAGGTCAGGGAGCTGGAAAATGAGGTTGAGATAGAACAGAGAAAGGCCAGTGAATCTGTAAAAGGAATCCGCAAATATGAGAGACGCATAAAGGAGCTCACCTACCAGGTTTTTCTCTTTTCAACATGTCGTTTTGTAAATATATATATATAAATGATAGAAATGAAAAAAGACTCTTCTCATGATTCTGTTTACAGACTGAAGAAGACCGTAAGAATCTGGCTCGTCTCCAAGACCTAGTAGACAAACTTCAGCTGAAAGTCAAGTCCTATAAGAGATCTGCAGAAGAGGCCGTAAGTGTATTTTACTTATGCATACAGAGGGGGCACAATGAACTTTTTTTAACTCATCTGCCAACGGAAAACTGGGTAAATCTATCTGTCCAAAATGCAAAACATTTTTAATGGTCATACAATTACATTCTTTAAAAAAAAAACAAAAAAAAAAAACAATTAACTGAAGGTTTTTTAGCAAGCTTAGCAAGTTTATCTCTATACTAACTTTGCAAACCAGATTATGAACCGATATACAGATTTTATTTAAACTTCACTAAAATGTCAAGCCCCTCAGTGAATTTATCTTCAACATTAGCACATAAAAATAAATGTGTTATTTTATGACAGAAAATACCTTGTAGTTTGAGGGAAATGACCAGTTACACTAAAGTTTTCCAGTGTGGCAAAAGTCATTAGAATCTGCACAACAGTTAATCAAAGACATTTTGTGTAGCAGGCTGCATGTATTTCTTTGTTCCCTTTCAGTGGGTATGATCTGGTGGGTCATATTATCAGTCTACACAGTAATTCATGGCTACAATTGTGTTGCAGTTTGTGGCCAGTGACTTTTATTTTTAATTTTTTTGCCTAAGCAAATATTTGTCTTGTATATGCATCATAGTAAATGTACCGTTGTGTATCATATTTTTGTATTTTGTATATGTGTACTCATTTTTCAGGAGGAGCAGGCTAATGTCCATCTAGGCAAGTTCCGCAAGCTGCAACATGAGCTGGACGAGGCACAAGAGAGGGCTGATATTGCAGAGTCTCAGGTCAACAAGCTGAGAGCCAAAAGTCGCGATATAACTAAAGTAAGTTCACTCTTTAGCACAATTTTCCTATTTATTTTTAATGAACATAGTAAATAAAAATATTTGCTAAACACTATTGCTTGGTATCAGATACTTTTGACAGTATAGCTCTCCTAGTGGCAAAAATGTTTTGGATTTTAAATATTCCATAATCAATTTACAATCATTAACAATCACTGGAAGACATTTGTGGATATTTAGAGCTTTTACACTTGTTCAGTTAAAATTATTCTCAATATTTCATAGTAACCCATAGTATAGAGCCATTTATCTCACTACATCAAGGCTGTAAACTGAAGACTTAAAACTGAAAAAAGGAGCCCTGCCTAATCAACAAAGAAGTTTTACACCCACCCTCTTTTTTGTCTTTTCCTCTCACAGAAAGGACATGATGAAGAGTGAAGTAACCACTTTAGTGTATCAGAACAACGTGATCACTGTGGTTTAGTTCTTCTTTTTGACTTTTGACATCTGTAGGTGAATAGAATAAAAATTACGGTGCAAATAAACATTTTGCTTTGCTGTTTCTTCTGTTTTAACAATGCAACTGACTTTGATTCAGGTAAGAGCAATACCATAAGCAAAAACTGTTTATAGATTCGTAAATGATAAAAATGCATTATTTGTTAGGATTGTAGTAATACTGCAAAACATAATTTAAATTACAGATGTACTACAGTGCCAGATGTACTGCCGTACCTAATAAAATAGAAAACATTTAAACTGTCAATTATTTCTATGATGTTTTGTAGGTGTAAAGTCAGATCACTGTGGTAACTATCAAAAAATTCAAGAAGCCCATGACCAGAGCCTAGACATTACACACAATCAAGGGAGAAATCAGAAATATTCAGAAGGCATTAGAAAATACAAATGCAAGCATGCAAATTAGTCAGCAAATAATGGCCAAATGAGAACACAGTTTGAAAGTCTAAAATCTTCAATGACAAATCTATTAGAGAACAAAGACCCCTAAAAGTTGACATACACCCACTTGAGGTAGAACAAAGCACAAACATGTTTTTATATAACTTATATAATTTTGATAACTCTAGCTTGTGAAATGGATGCTTATATAAAATATTTTACTGCAAAAGTTGTGTACTTCATTAATATGTGGATGCTCCCCAAAAGCAGACGGTGTGTAAGTTTAGCCCTGGCTTAAAAGGAGAATGTCTGCATAACCCTTTATATTTCAGAAAAAAATTCACAATGTGGCCAGCTTTAGAAAGACTGTGCAAAACAGATACTCTGTTTGATACTTCAGTCCTACAAAAAAAGATTAAATCAATAACTTTGTCCTTTGTCTAAATGAAGTCCCTTAAAAATGTGTCCTAAAAAGTAATGCATACTTTTGTGCAATGAACATAATAATGATGATGCCAAAGAAATGTTATTTTGTATTAGACCTTGTTTTTTGATTATAACAACAGTTTTTTTGGATTATACACTTCATCTTCACATAGTAACAGCCCTTAATTCCATCTGTGCACTGACCCAACCGGCACTGACTACCGATTATAATAGATTTACACAAATCTTTGAAACAACTGTAATACAATGGTTTATGACAGAACAATACAAATAATAGTGCTTAATCAATCAATACATTCTGCAAAATAAATACTAAATGATCATTGTAAATAAATACATGAAATATATTAAATGCGAAAAATACAGGCCAATAAAAAATATTTCTCATTTCAGTATCATATTGTTGTTTTCTGTAGTTCTTATATATCACTCATTTAATTTATGAATGTGTTAAGCTATTTAACATTATTCTTGTCAATTATTTAAACGATTCTAACACCGAACAACTAAATAATAAAACCACCTAAATAATATCTGGTCAGCCGTGATTCTTTGGTATATTGATTGGCATTGGAAGGTTGGGTAGGACTGCCTGATAAAAGTACTGTATGGCCAAAACTATGTGGACATACCCTCTAAAGGTATTTAAGCCACATTTGTTACTAACAGGTGTATAAAATCAAGCACATATCCATGCAGCCTCCACATGTCACACTTAAGATCTGAGTAGCCTTTGAAGTGACACTGTTGTAGAACATCTTTTCATCAAGTTTGCTTGTCAATTTTCTGCCCTGCCAAAGCTGCCCCAGCCAACCGTCAACACTGTGAAAAGCTCAGTGGTGGGCTGCATTAACCCAAAAATTGTCTGCCCGCGGTTACAGCAATCATTACAGAGATACAAACCTCCTCTGGAAGTAACTTTAGCACAAGAACAGTTTGTTAGCAGCTTCATGGATGGTTTCTATAATGATTACAGTAGCATACCAGCAGAACATAAGCCTAAGATGGCCATGCACAATAAGGAACATCATCTGGAGTGGTGTAAAGCATATTACTACTGGACTTTAGAGCAATGGAAATTCATTTTCTGGAGTGATGCTTCGCCATCTGGCAGGTGAATTTGAGTTTGGTGGATGCACAAGAACACTCCAAAGTTTGGTGGACAAGGAATAACTGCCTGGGACTTTTTCATGGTTGTAGACTATGTTCCAGTGAGGGGAAATTTTGATGTTATGGCATAAATTAAAATTCTAGAGAAACTATGTGCTTTCAGTTTATGCCAACTTTGCCCACTTTATATTATTATAGTCCCTTAGAATAGCAAAAATGTATACAACAACAATAATAATATGCTTGCTTTAAAACCATCTGTTACATCAATAATATATAGTTTACTATTCAGAAACAGTTCTAATTATAGAGGCATTATAAAATTATTTATTGTCAGGAAATAGATTCAATATGTAAGATCAAAGCAAAGTTAATTTAGTTTTACACTGAACTGTACAGTACTAAGATTAAGCCTGTTCGTTTTATATATATATAGTTAGTTGTTTATATTCTTGGGAAGTACAGGCACACTTTTATAGACTGATTAGCTCAGAGGCATAAAAGATCTAAATATAAAGGAATTACTTATATTACCGTAACAAAAGTTAACATATTGTTCAACATTTAGAAGCAAATTAGAAGCATGATATTTATTAAAATCACCCAACAAAAAGAGCATCTGTCTAATTTGAAATGCTATAAAATTAAATACTGTAGTAATACAAACATCACTATGGAAAACAAAATTGCCTGAATGCCTTTGTTTTTACTTGCTTATTCTTTTTATCTCAAAAATGGGTATAATGAACAGTGAAGCAATTATAGATAGAATGATCTTTGATAAATATAAAAGCTACATTAGCTACAGTTTTGGGAGCCAAAATGTATTTCTAAGCAACCTTTTTTCCTCATTTCTTTCTCCCTAGATAAATTGAGGCAGAATTCCAATGTGGATATTCTTTTGTTCAGAAATGGAAATCTACAAATGGAAGACCATATATATATATATATATATATATATATATATATATATGTACACTGCTCAAAAAAATAAAGGGAAGACTGAAACAACACAATATAACTCCAAGTAAATCAAACTTCTGTGAAATCAAACTGTCAACACTGATTAATAATCAATTTCACATGCTGTTGTGCAAATGGAATAGACAACAGGTGGAAATTATTGGTAATTAGCAAGACACACTCAATAAAGGAGTGGTTCTGCAGGTGGGGACCACAGACCACTTCTCAGTACCTTTCTGCTTTCTGGCTGATGTTTTGGTCACTTTTGAATGTTGGTGGTGCTTTCACACTCGTGGTAGCATGAGACGGACTCTACAACCCACACAAGTGGCTCAGGTAGTGCAGCTCATCCAGGATGGCATAGCAACGTGAGCTGTGGCAAGAAGGTTTGCTGTGTCTGTCAGCGTAGTGTCTAGAGGCTGGAGGCGCTACCAGGAGACAGGCCAGTACACCAGGAGACGTGGAGGAGGCCATAGGAGGGCAACAACGCAGCAGCAGGACCGCTACCTCCGCCTTTGTGCAAGGAGGAACAGGAGGAGCACTGCCAGAGCCCTGCAAAATGACTTCCAGCAGGCCACAAATGTGCATGTGTCTGCACAAACGGTTAGAAACCGACTCCATGAGGATGGTATGAGGGCCCGACGTCCACAGATGGGGGTTGTGTTCACAGCCCAACACCGCGCAGGACGCTTCGCATTTGTCAGAGAACACCAGGATTGGCAAATTTGCCACTGGCGCCCTGTGCTCTTCACAGATGAAAGCAGGTTCACACTGAGCATATGTGATACAGGCACGTAGAGGCCACACACAATACTGAGCCTCATTTTGACTTGTTTTAAGGACATTACATCAAAGTTGGATCAGCCTGTAGTGTGTTAGTCCAATTTAATTTTGTGCGTGACTCCAAATCCAGGCCTCCATTGGTTAATAAATTTGATTTCCATTGATGATTTTTGTGTGATTTTGTTGTCAGCACATTCAACGTTGTACAGAACAAAGTATTCAATGAGAATATTTCATTCATTCAGATCTAGGATGTGTTATTTGAGTGTTCCTTTTATTTTTTTGAGCAGTGTATATAAAATCAAATATAAGCCTTAAATCATCCGTTAATTACGGTATATCGAAGGTGTTAGAAATAGCAGAATACATAACAATGGTATATGATCATTAGTTAACATAGTAATAAGGTTAATTAGTTAATGTTTTTAAAAGTGTCCCATTACCTGTATTCATCCAAATGCATCTTATTAAATGGAAAGAAGGAACACCTACCTCATAAAATAAAGAGCTTAAGAGTGTCTATGAGCGCTCTGTTGGTGGGTGGGTTGATGCATACCATAAAAGGCATGATGCACCTTTGCTGGATGGTATTGACCTAAGTAGGTCTCCATAGACAACTTTCTCCAGGTTATCTTATTCTGTGGACGGAAGATGCAGCACTTCTGTATATCCTGAAATAAAGAAACATGAAAAAACACAAATAAACATGCAAATAAACTTCTAACAATATGTGCTTACTCTGTAACAATTTGTGCTTTACAGCACGTGAACTGGTTATTTGACAGTTGGTTCATCTACTTACAAAAATGACAGAGTTCCTCCTTTCAACTGCAAACGGCCCTTGTCTGCAAAGAAAGCAAATCTGTATCAGGAACACACAGACTTGTTGGATGCCCTGAAGGCTACTGTAGGCTGACCTGCTTTGGTGTGGCTCAAGGTGATGAGCAGGCCAGCAGGATGGTGTTGATTAGAGGAGGAGTCTACACCGAGCAGCTGAGAATTGGAGGACGTTAAAAGGTTCACCAAGCATCCAGCAACCCTGCAACCTTAAACCAGACCACAGTGTTCTTGGGCTATATTAGGAGTTCAATTGTTAGCTGAGGGGCCCACAAGGTCTGTAAAGTGCCAAAGAGGCTTTAGAGAAAGTATCATCTTTAAGGGACAGGGAAATAAGAGCAGACTGGCATTTATGCCAAACTTCAACTCATCTTAGAAAGACAAGTTGCCTCAGCAAATATTTTTTCTTGTCAAATGTATAAAAAGGCTTTAGAGTACAAATGCATATACATACAAGAACTGTAAGAGCTATACTGATTATGTAGATTACTGTCCAAGTTTTCCCCGTTCTCTGTATTTAGACAAAATAATTTCGACACAGTTGTATGAGAGGAGCTCCACTGTTTTCCCTCAATTGCCAATGAAATGTAAGACGAGTCTATAAAGACCATAACAGTGCCAACATCTATGACTAGATACTTTTATTTATGTGCCTGGAGACCTTTACAAGTGCATCTGCTCTAGTACTACAGGGCCCATGCTAGCTGTGCTTCTCAATCAGAGAGAGGCACTCAATAGGAATTTCACAGGGTTATCTTTGTACTCAAGGACAAAGGGAAGGAAACACTGTGTGTGGCATAAACAAGACTGTGGCGGTGGTATGTCCTTTTTTTGTCTGCCAACAGATATTCATACACATACGTATTAATACATATATATTTTAAAATATAGTCTGTAACTTCTGAGGATTAATTAAACAATTAGGTGGGTCAAAGAAATTAAATAAATGAATAACACATCAGAAGGTTTTCTCTCTGCAGTCTCCCTAACATCACACATTGTATTGGAAATATTACAATACTCCCTATACAGTCACATTAGACAACAAGGTTGTACATGCACGTGATTTGATCGCAAGTCTTTCTACCATTTCTCTGTGCTGAATCACTACATTGTGTCTGGTGGCAAAAAACACAGAAGGCAATCTAAATCTGCTTTCTTACTGACAATATTCACACATAACCTCATTATTATTAACTGAGTCTGCTGAGTAAATCTTTTTTTCAAAGCCCTTTACGTGGCCCAGTCTAGACTTTAGGGGTTCCCGTTGCGGTGGTAGGTTAAAGAAAGAGAAAGATAATGCAACTGTAATTCTTGCAGTTGACTTGCACCTTGTATTGAGTTTCCTAACCTTTACCCTTCAACTGTCCACACTTACCATGCCTTGCCGTTAATCCTCTAACCATTTACCACCCTGTAGTGTTGATATGCGACATACTAAAGAGTCTAACGAGAAAAGGTCTGCATCTCAGCCCTTGGTGATATGAGGAGCTGTTAAAGGAGACAGGAAATAGTCATAAGTCAAAGGTTCCTTGGCATTTTATTTATTGATGCATTCTGAAAAAATCTCACAAAAAGAAATACCACCATAACGTTTCATTTACACAATTACATCCGTCATATATATATATATATATATATATATATATATATATATATATGATATACAACCCCAATTCCAATGAAGTTGGGACGTTGTGTAAAACATAAATAAAAACTGAATACTATGATTTGCAAATCATCCTTTTCAACCTATATTCAATTGAAAAACCTGTATGTACCATTCAGCATTAATGGTGCCTTCACAGATGTGCAAGTTACCCATGCCATGGGCACTAACACACCCCCACACCATCAGAGATGCTGGCTTTTGGACTTTGCGCTGATAACAATCCGGACAGTCCTTTTCCTCTTTGGCCCAGAGGAGATGACGTCCAAGATTTCCAAAGACAATTTGAAATGTGGACTCGTCAGACCACAGGACACTTTTCCACTTTGTGTCAGTCCATCTCAGATGAGCTTGGGCCCAGAGAAGCCAGCGGCGTTTCTGGGTGTTGTTGATATATGGCTTTCACTTTGCATGACAGAGTTTTAACTTGCACTTGTAGATGGAGCGACGAACTGTGTTCACTGACAGTGGTTTTCTGAAGTGTTCCTGAGCCCATGTGGTAATATCCATTACAGAATGATGTCAGTTTTTAATGCAGTGCCACCTGAGGGATCGAAGGTCACGGGCGTTCAATGTTGCCTTTCTGCCTTGCCACTTACTTGCAGAGATTTCTCCAGATTCTCTGAATCTTTTGATGATATTATGGACCGTAGATGATGAAATCCCTAAATTCCTTGCAATTCCACGTTGAGAAATGTTGTTTTTTAACTGTTGGACTATTTGCTCATGCAGTTGTTCACAAAGTGGTGAACCTCACCCCATCCTTGCTTGTGAACAACAGAGCCTTTCAGGGATGCTCCCTTTATACCCAATCATGACAATCACCTGTTTCCAATTAACCTGTTCACCTGTGGAATGTTCCAAACAGGTGTTTTTTGAGCATTCCTCAACTTTCCCAGTCTTTTGTTGCCCCTGTCCCAACTTCTTTGGAACGTGTTGCAGGCATCAAATTCAAAATAGTGAATATTTGCAAAAAACAATAAATTTGATCTGTTTGAACATTAAATATCTTGTCTTTGTAGTATATTCAATTGAATATAGATTGAAAAGAATTTGCAAATCATCATATTCTGTTTTTATTTATGCTTTACACAACATCCCAACTTCATTTGAAATGAGGTTGTATACAGTGTGCAAAAGTGCATGCCCCTGGTCAAATGACAGCTTGTTGATTTTCTAAGTTAAAACAAATTAACATCCTCTACTCTATTTTTAATTAATCAACAGAACATTTCATTTGACAGCGAGTTCAAACTTTTACATGATTCTATTATTATTATTATTATTATTATTATTATTATTATTATTCACATAAGCACCATAACTACAAAGTGACTTTTGTAAAGCACTTAAGTAAGTAAAATGTTTGCCCTTGTGAAAAGCATCTCTAGAATAAAGGTCATATGCTCAAAAAGACAATGCAAAAATGGATGGGGTCAGTCGTACATGCTGTTCTTCTCAATCACCGAAAAGCACTTGGCATTTCACGTGGTTATCTTTGTCCTCAACTAGAAAGGCAAGGAAACAATGCCGTTTCAACGCCACGGGGCAGAGTGAAGCATTCACACCAGCTGGGGAATGACCTTGGTTGTGCTATACCACTCAGAGACAGACAGCTGATGCCTCTCTAATATGGGCAAAAAGCACCTGTGACAGCTTGAATACACAGACACTTCGTTAATCCTTCAGTCTAGATAAAAAAAGGTATAGGACATCTCAAATAGGTGAACTAAAAAAAAAGAAATGAACTTAAAATAATTCCCAATTTTCTCCTTTAGTTTTCTTCAGGTACTCCACCTGACTCCACATTGATTTCCTGGTTGTCAAATCCAATATATTCTATTAATATAAGTGAAACCTGGAACACCATATCCATTTATAACTGCTTAAATGACTGCTACTTGAAATCTGAAATCACAGATTTAGTAATATTACATTTAAATACAAAATATTAACATACAGATAACAAATGCATGCAATCCCCATTACTATCCATTTCAGACGTACTATCACGTCTCTGCATTTCTTTCCTCTTATGCATTACACTGTTGGTATGTGTATGGTTCTCAATTACCTCCCAGTGCAGCCATGCTGACATAAACTACATGAACAAAAGAAACTGACCCCCCTATCATGCCGTCAGTAGTCTCACCAAACTGAGACACTACAATGCATCATATGGTGCCAGCAACCATATTTAGAGGACCCCTTGCATTATAAAAGGGAGAGCAGAGTGACGAACACAAGACTGGTTTTCAAGTGTATCATCTATAGGTAAGCTGACAGGGAAGCCACAAGCTCTCTATACCCAAAGGGGAATTTTAAAAAATTGTGAGGGTATTACTGCTTTACAGCCGTGAAAGTAATTGTGCTTCATATGTACTGTTAGTAATATTTATTTCATTTTAGAAATAATGAGGTTTTTAGCAGTTATATGTACTTTAGATCCTTACTGAGCTGTAAAGACTAGGTGACATGCTTTAAATTAAACAGTTTATATTTCCTGTTTATGTGGCATTAGGACATTACACCATCACATTTCTGGAGAGGAGAAACAGCAGAAGTGAGTCACTTAAGTGCTAAAAATGCCAATGCCAATTTTATAGCTCTGTCTGTCCTCAGAATACACAATTGTGCTTCCTTCAGAAGAATACGTGGCTAGTTTCACAACACTTTGTAGCAGTGTAGTGTGATAATTCTCACAATAATCTCAGGGTGAAAAATGGGAGATGCTCAGATGGAGGAGTTTGGGGCCGCAGCCTCATATCTGAGGAAGTCGGACAAGGAGCGTCTGGAAGCCCAAACTCGCCCCTTCGACATGAAGAAGGAATGTTTTGTGCCTGATCCAGAAGAGGAGTTTGTTAAGGCATCTATCATCAGTCGTGATGGTGACAAAGTCACATGCGAAACATCTAAGGGAACGGTAAGGGAAAATAAACAGTCCTATAAAATATGATTGACACTTGTATTCCTTCCCTTACTCCTGAAACTAAACAGGACATTTAAAGTCTTTATGTACTTTTTTGGCCTCAACTATAAAGCTGATATAATACACTATGTAAAAATGTACTTTTTAACATGAGAAATGCACAAATTAGGGTTTAAAATGAATGCTTTACATAACATTGTAAATAACATTTGCAAAATAAACAGTCTTCACAAACTGATTGTAGGTTTTCAAACTTAATTGAAAAGTTGAAAGCTTAATTGGTTAAATGTATTCATATGGCTACTATAATGTACTCGACTTTACAGGAATGTTGTGTATAGTCTGCTACACGTACAAAATGTAACATACTTTTGTCCACAGACTGCGACGGTCAAGGAGGCTGATATTCACCCTCAGAACCCGCCAAAGTTCGATAAAATTGAGGACATGGCGATGTTCACCTTTCTGCATGAGCCTGCTGTGCTGTTTAACCTCAAAGAGCGTTACGCAGCCTGGATGATCTATGTGAGTTAGACATGTGTACTTCTTCATCTACACAGATCTTCTGCATGTGTGAAAAAATAGTGAACCTGGATTTCTCTCTCGGTTTGTAGACCTACTCTGGGCTTTTCTGTGTAACTGTCAACCCCTACAAGTGGCTGCCAGTGTACAACCAAGAAGTTGTCCTTGCCTACAGAGGCAAGAAGAGGAGTGAAGCTCCTCCTCACATCTTCTCCATCTCTGACAATGCCTACCAGTACATGCTTGCAGGTATTCACAAATGAATTAAAGTAAGAATAAACACAATTTGAGATGTAAAAAAAGTGTAAGTGTATTCAGCACTCAGTTTTCCTAAATAGCTACAAAAATAACACAATACAATAATACAATAATTATCTGAAACTCATGAGGCTCATTGTTATGGTTTTACTTTTCATAACCTGTTATTTTCCCTCATAATGGTTTTAATAAAGGTATTTTTATCTTTAGTGTAATGGTTGTGGTGGTAGTGATTCATCCTTTGTGAATTCAGTGACATTTAAAAAATACGTATGTATCTTTCATTTCAGATAGGGAAAACCAGTCTATTCTCATCACGTAAGTTTGTGTTTTATTACAGTAAGCTATATTCATCAATATATTTTTAATGGTTCCAAATGAAAATCCAATTTTCCTAAAATTACTATTATAATTTCATGATACTATTACTACTACTACTACTACTATTATTAATAATAATATTATGACACAAGTTCTATATTGTGATACACAGTGGAGAATCTGGTGCTGGGAAAACTGTGAACACCAAGAGAGTCATTCAGTACTTTGCCAGCATTGCTGCTGGAGGTTTCAAGAGGGAAACCACTGATAAGAAGGTTGGAACATCTATAGCTATTACATGGCTTCATTGGCCAATACATGGATAATTACTTTTCATAACAATATTTCCTTCTTGCCATTTACCCAGGGTACTCTAGAGGATCAAATCATCCAGTGTAACCCTGCTTTGGAGGCTTTTGGTAATGCCAAGACCATCAGAAATGACAATTCCTCTCGTTTTGTGAGTAAAACAAACATGTTTACTGTTTTGTTGTAGAAGGATTTATTTTTTATTTCACTACAACAGGATTTCCTTAGCTATATGTATCCTAATATCATGTTATATTCATTTTATTTGTAATTTTCTAACAGGGTAAGTTCATCCGAATCCACTTTGGTGCCACTGGAAAGCTTGCCTCTGCTGATATTGAGACTTGTAAGCATTCTTTCAGTCAATAAAGCTTTTTATTTGTAAAGATGTGAGCAAAGCACCTTTGGTCACTGGCTGTTTCAATTATATTTGTAATACAGATCTTTTGGAGAAGTCTCGTGTCACTTTCCAGCTTAAAGCTGAGAGGGACTACCACATCTTCTACCAGATCCTGTCTCAGAAGAAACCTGAACTACTTGGTCAGCAAAAGATATATACACTACAAATTTAAATTCCATTACACCTGTGTTAGAAGAAAATCTCTAGAAAATGTCTCTCTTCTCTTTCTCACAGAGATGCTGCTGATCACTGCTAACCCCTATGACTATGCCTTCATCTCTCAAGGAGAGACCCAAGTAGCTTCTATTAATGATGCTGAGGAGCTGATGGCCACAGATGTGTGTATCAAAAGAGCTGTCCATGTTCTCACAATTTCTTCTGTATATCCTGAAGTAAGCTTAAGAACTGAAAACATTTGTGTTTTTTTGTTCCAGGAAGCCTTTGATGTGTTGGGCTTCACCCAAGAGGAGAAAAACAGCATCTACAAGCTGATTGGTGCCATCATGCACTACGGCAACATGAGGTTTAAGCAGAAGCAGAGAGAGGAGCAGGCTGAGGCAGATGGCACTGAAGGTAAGTGCAGATACACCAAATGAACATTGGAGTTGAGGTGGAATTCACTCTACATTTTAAAAATGATTCTTTATGGAAAACATAATGTACTCTCATAAATACTAAATCACAAATCACATAACATTAGGGCCAATCTCACAGGTCCAGACTAAAAACAATTTCTGTTTGTGATTTAGTATACGTTCTGGGTTTTAATCCTAACAAATGGCTTGAAGTGTCTTGCTGTACATCTATAAATGTCTTAGTGTAGTTTTTGTGCTATAACACACACCTATCATCATCATCATCGTCGTCGTCGTCGTTGACCGATTAATCCAGATCGGGTCATGGTAGCAGTTGGTAGAGCAGAGAATCCCATATGACCCTGCCCCCTGCAACTTCCTCCAGCTCATTCCCAGGGACCCCAAGCCGCTCCCACTCCAACTTGGAGATGTAATTTCTCCAGCAGGTCCTAAGACCCCGGGGCCTTATCCCAGTAGGAGAGGCATCCAGGGGGCATCCGAATTAGATGCCCGAACCACCTCAGTTGGTTCCTCTCAATGCGGAGGAGTAGCGGCTCTACTCTGAGCTCCTCCTGGATCAAATAGAGTGTAGCCCGCCACCTTGCGAAGAAAGCTAATTTCCGCTGCTTGTATTCGCAATCTCATTCTTTCAGTCATTACCCACAGCTCATGACCATAGGTGAGGGTCGGGATATAGACCGACCGATAAACAGAAAACTTTGCCTTATGGGTCAGCTCCCTCTTCACCACTACAGTCCAGTACAGTGACTGCATTACTGCTGCCGCCTGTCCCAGCCTACGGCTCTTCCCATCACTCGTGAACAAGACCCCGAGATACTTAAACTCCTCCACCTGGGGCAAGTCCTTTCCCCTTAACTGGAGTGGGCATGCCATCCTTTTCTGGGCTAAGACCATGGACTCAGACTTGGAGGTGCTGATTAGCATACCAACCGCTTCACACTCAGCTGCAAACTGCTCCAGCCAAAAGAACAACATCATCTGTAAACAGCAGAGACGCCACCCTCTGGCCTACGCACATAATGCCCTCCTGACCTTGGCTATGCCTTGACACCCTGTCCATGAATATCACGAACAGGAGGGGAGACAGGGCACAACCCTGCCGGACTCCAACGCTAATACTGAAAGAGTCCGATTTAATGCTGAATATATGAACACAGCTCTCACTCTGGGAGTACAGAGATTGAATGGCCCTGAGTAGTAGCCCCGGTACCTAATACTCCTGGAGGACCTCCCACAAGATATCTCGGGGAACCCAGTCATAAGCCTTCTCCAAATCCACAAAACACATGTAGGCTGGGTTGGCAAACTCCCATGCCCCCTCAACAATCCGCAAGAGGGTGAAAAGCTGGTTCATTGTTCCACGGCTGGGATGGTATCCGCATTGTTCCTCCTCAATCTCAGGTTCAACTATTGGTTGGAGTCTCCTTTCCAGCACCTTGGCATAGACTTTCCCAGGGAGGCTGAGCAGTGTGATACCCTGATAGTTGGCACACACCCTCGGGTCCCCTTTTTTAAAAATGGGGACTATGACCCCAGTCTGCCAGTCCAATATCCAGAGATCCCCACAATATCCAGAGCCTTAAGCATCTTCAGACGAATCTCATCCACCCCCTGGTGCCTTGCCACTGAAGAGTTTGCCAACTACCTCAGTGACCTCCACCAGGGAAATGGAGCTTGACACGCCAGAGGCCTCCGGCCCTGACTCCTGTGAGGGAGGCATGTCTCCCAGATTAAGGAGTTTATCAAAGTGCTCCTTCCACCGACTGACACTATCCTCATTTGAAGTCAGAGTTTCTCCACCCTTGCCAGATACAGCTTGGGCGCAGCCACCCTGACCACTCCTGAGTCGCCGGACAGTTGTCCAGAACCTCCTTTTTCTATGGCTTCGCCAAACTCCTCCCATGCCCTGGACTTTGCTTCTGCCACCATTGCAGCCGTCACCTTTTTCACCTGTCGGTACCTATCCGCTGAGTCGGGAGTCCTTCGGGCCATCCAGTCCCTAAAGGCCTCTTTCTTCAGCTTGACGGCCTCCCGCACCACTGGTGTCAACCAAGGGGTTCTTGGGTTACCGCCCCGACAGGCACCCACAAGCTTTTGGCCACAGCTATGCCTGGCAGCTTCCACAATGGAGGTTTTGAACAGGGTCCATTCAGGCTCCATGTCCCCTACCTCCCCTGGGACATGAGGAAAGCTCTCCCGGAGGTGGGAGTTGAAATCATTCCGAACAGGGGCCTCTGACAGTTGTTCCCAGCACACCCTCACTATTCACTTAGGCCTACCGGGTCTGACCATCAGTTTTCCTTGCCATCTGATCCAGCTCACCACTAGATGGTGATCAGTTGACAGCTCAGCACCTCTCTTTAGCCGAGTGTCCAGAACAGACGGTCCCAAGTCAGATGAAATGACAACAAAGTCGATTATTGACCTCTCACCCAAGGAGCTCTGGTACCATGTACACTTATGAACATCCTTGTGTTCAAAATTGGTGTTTGTTATGGAAAATCCATGCCTGGCACAGAAGTCCAATAACAATTCACCATTTGGGTTTAGATCGGGCAGGCCGTTCTTCCCAATCATGCCTCTCCAGGTCTCCCAGTCATTGCCAACATGAGCATTGAAGTCCCCCAGTAAGACTATGGAGTCTGTAGGCGGGACCCTTTCCAGAACCCTGCCCATTCTCTCTAAGAAGGCTGAATACTCTGACCTGTTGTTTAGTGCATAGGTACACACAACAGTCAGAGTTTTCCTCTCTGCAATTTTAATTCTCATTGAGGCAACCCTCTCATCCACTGGGACAAACTTCAACTGCATGGCCACCAGCCGGGGTAATCCCAACCCCGCCTGGCGCCTCTCAACCTGTGCAACCCCTGAGTAGGACAGGGACCAAGCCCATCAAGGAGTTTGGTTCCAGAGCCGACTGTGGGTGGAGGTGAGCCCAACTATATCTAGTTGGTACCTCTCAACCTCCCGCACAAGCTCCGACTCCTTCCTCCCCAGTGAGGTTACATTTCACATGCCAAGAGCCAGTTTCTGCCGCAAGGGCCTAGGCCACCAAGGGCCCCCCTGCAATGACCCACTGCCTGTGCAGCACTGCAGCGCTCCCCCCATGATGGACTTTGTGAGTGGTGGGCCCACACCGTCCCCCCACATTTGCCTCTTCCCCCCACGTTGCTCTCTTCTGAGCCCGGCCACCAGGCACTCACCAGGGGACACTACCCCCAGGCCTGGCTCCAGGGGTAGGTCCCGGTGACCCTATCCCGGGCAGGGGTACACAATGTTCTGTGCCGATATTTCATGGTGGGTTTTTTAGAATGTGTTAGTCTGGGTCTTCACTCCAGACCTGTTCGCCCTGGGAGACCCTACCAGGAGCATATTGCTCCCGACAATTTAGCTCTGAAGATCCCTAGGCCACACAAGCCCTTCCGCCATGACACACATCTAGGAAACTTGAGATTTCTCTGTCTAAAATTTTCACCATTTGAGTGTTCTCTGATGCAGCAGAGTATGTCTCAGGAAAATGAGATGACACTCAGAAATTACCTGATGACTGAACAATGGTAACTGTTATTTCCAGATGCAGACAAATCAGCTTATCTGATGGGTCTGAACTCTGCGGATCTCATCAAGGCTCTCTGTCACCCGAGAGTCAAAGTAGGAAATGAATGGGTCACAAAGGGCCAGAATGTACAGCAGGTCAGAAATACATACAAATTAACTGGATACATGCACTCTAGAGGGCTATGAAATGAACACTTTGTCTATTAACATTTGAATGCATAATAACTTCCCTAGGTGTATTATGCTGTCGGTGCTCTGTCTAAGGCAGTGTATGAGAAGATGTTCCTTTGGATGGTTGTCAGAATCAACCAATCTTTGGACACCAAGCAGCCTCGCCAGTACTTCATTGGTGTGCTGGACATTGCTGGCTTTGAGATCTTTGATGTATGTTTTTTTATGCAGTAACTTGGTCTTCTAATGCCAAAGATTATTTTACCAGGAGTGAATCAACATAAAGACTAATGTGCATTTCCCTTAACAGTTTAACACCTTTGAGCAGCTGTGCATCAACTTCACTAATGAGAAATTGCAGCAGTTTTTCAACCACCACATGTTTGTGCTGGAGCAAGAAGAGTACAAGAAGGAGGGCATCGAGTGGACATTCATCGACTTTGGCATGGACTTACAAGCCTGTATTGATCTCATTGAAAAGGTGGGTAAGCCTAATGTCCTCAATCTGGACAAAGCATGTTCATGTGCCATTTCTAAATACTATTATTTCTCCCTGTAGCCCATGGGTATCATGTCCATCCTTGAAGAGGAGTGCATGTTCCCCAAGGCCACTGATTCCACATTTAAAGCTAAGCTTTATGATAATCACTTGGGGAAGTCAGGTAACTTCCAGAAGCCCAGGATTGTGAAGGGTAAACCAGAGGCCCACTTCTCATTGATTCATTACGCTGGCACAGTTGACTATAACATCATGAACTGGCTGGTGAAGAACAAGGATCCCCTCAATGAAACTGTTGTGGGGTTATATCAGAAGTCCACCATGAAACTGTTGTCTCATCTATTTGCAAATTATGCTGGTGCTGATTCAGGTATGTGGACTAGATGAGGGATGTCTTACAATATTTCAGAAACAATTACACTTAGGGTTTTTTCTCAGGAGACAAATGTATTTAATCATCATGTATTGTCTTAACAGCCATGGAAGGAGGTGGAGGAAAAGGCAAGGAAAAGAAGAAAAAGGGATCTTCTTTCCAGACTGTATCTGCCCTTCACAGGGTGAGACAAAGAGTTTGCATAAAACTATATATATGTAATGTGTGCCTCTGCTGACAACTCAAAAAATATTGGTAATATTATGCCTATAAAACCAGGCAAAAAACAGATCACTGATATTTTTTTTGTAGAAGGGGTTATGTACAGTACATAATTAAGCAAAAGCCCAAAAGGGAGAGATTTTCTGTCATGTAATGGTTTTGTTAAAAAAAATGGTTCAAAAAAAGTTTGAACACTCTTTGTGATATTATGTTTTTATGTTCATGGAAAACTAACATTATCTACAGGGAACAAACCTATATATGATATTTTTTATTGCAAATGTCAGTGCACAATTTAATTTTAACATATAAAATGAGCTTTTGCACAGGCCACTTTTTTCATTTCCCCCCTAAAATTTTTATTTATTGTTTATTTATGGCACTTTAAAATGTGCAGAAGTGTGTCCTCTATAGAGGATGTGTAACTTTTCTTTGACTTAGAAAATCAACAGAACATGTGATATGATTAGGGGCATTAAAACATTTGCAAAGGACTGTATATGTGGTCAAAGTCTATGGGTAATGTCTCATGTTCCATCTTTAGGAGAATCTGAACAAGCTGATGACCAACCTGAGATCAACTCATCCACATTTTGTGCGATGCATCATCCCCAATGAGACCAAGACTCCTGGGGCCATGGAGAACCCTCTTGTCATGCACCAGTTGCGCTGTAACGGTGTGCTTGAAGGAATCAGAATCTGCAGGAAGGGCTTCCCCAACAGGATTCTGTATGGTGACTTTAAACAGAGGTAATGTGTCTGCATGTCATGAAACATGTTTTTCAAACTAGGTGTTTTAAGGTAAATGCTTTTATTCTGGAAAATTTGACTGTTGACTGAATATGGTAGAATTCATACTTAATACCTGATTTCATATACATACTGAGAATAACACATTAGCTTTTTTTCAGATTTGACCCCATTGAACAGCCAGAAATCGATTATAAACAAGAACATGTATCTTTTTATATGTTTTCATATACATAAACAGTCAAATAGACTACTCTATTTTAGTTGCATGTATTAATTTCATACAAAATCTATTAATTTCATGTAACATATTTTTCTATCACAGGCAGTCTTACATGCTTAGACGTCTCATTACAATAAGAATGATTCTAATAATTCTTGGAACTGTGCATCTGCAGATACCGTATTCTGAATCCTGCTGCAATTCCTGACGGACAATTCATTGACAGCAGGAAGGGAGCTGAGAAATTGTTGGGTTCTTTGGACATTGACCATAACCAGTACAAGTTTGGACATACTAAGGTTTCAATGTTACAAGTTCACTGCTTTAATTTAAAGTTTATGTTACTCTGAAAATAATTGCACAGGTACATATACTGAAATATAATCTGCTATTTGTCTAGGTATTCTTCAAAGCTGGTCTTCTGGGTCTCCTTGAAGAGATGCGAGACGATCGTCTAGCTCTCATCATCACTCGTATTCAGGCTTGGTCTCGAGGTCTTCTGTCGAGAATTGAGTTCCAGAAGATTGTTGAGCGCAGGTAAAACTCTACAGCTAAGTTCATGTTTCATCAATAAGCCTGAACTGTCTAGTCTTGGAGCCACTTCAGATGCCTTGACAATCTGAAGCATCTTTACAACTACTGGCACAAAATCTTGTAGCATAAACAATGTAAGACAAGTAGTGAGAACAGCCATGAATGATGAGACCATGTGAAGAAACTAGAGGGATGAAACCATAAAAATACAAAACAACAATCACCACTTCCTAGACGGCTTCTGTAGAGTCAGTGTATTCTCCATTCTGGCTAAAGTGTGAACACATGTAATTTTTCATCTGAAATTGCACCAGTCATGTTGAGAAAGGGATGGGGAAACACTTATATTGCCATACAAATGATACAGTGATTTAAGTCATATAGTGTGTAGTCAGCCTTTACTTTTTAAGTATTGTGAAAGCCATTTGAAAACCTAAAAATCTAACATTCTAATGACTTAAATAAAATATATTCACAGAACTTTTATAACAATGTGTTACCACACTGTAGGGATGCCTTGCTTGTTATCCAGTGGAATGTCCGTGCCTTCATGGGTGTAAAGAACTGGCCCTGGATGAAGCTGTACTTCAAGATCAAACCACTGCTAAGATCGGCTGAGGCTGAGAAGGAGATGGCCAACATGAAGGAGGAGTTCCTGAAGCTGAAAGAGGCTTATGCTAAATGTGAAGCCCGCAAGAAGGAGCTGGAGGAGAAAATGGTCACTCTCCTCCAAGAGAAAAATGACCTGCAGCTCCAAGTCCAGACTGTGAGTTTATGGTTTGTAATATCAAAATGGAGCAGTCTTTTCCAAATGACTATAGAAAATAATTAAAAAAATTTTTTTGCTCTTTCTATTTTAAAACAGGAGCAAGACAATCTCTGTGATGCTGAAGAGCGCTGTGAAGGTCTGATTAAGAACAAGATCCAGCTTGAAGCCAAAGTCAAAGAGCTGACTGAAAGACTAGAGGATGAAGAAGAGATGAATGCTGAGCTAACTTCTAAAAAGAGAAAGCTGGAGGATGAATGCTCTGAGCTTAAGAAGGATATTGATGATCTTGAACTTACTCTGGCCAAAGTGGAGAAAGAGAAGCATGCTACTGAGAATAAGGTTTGTTGGGTCTCCGCTAAAAATGAAATTAGTGCAATTGCTTTTGGCAAAACTCAGCATACATTTCTTATTCACAGGTTAAAAACCTAACAGAAGAGATGGCAGCACAGGATGAAATCATTGCCAAGCTGACCAAGGAAAAGAAAGCTTTGCAGGAAGCCCACCAGCAAACACTGGATGACCTCCAGAGTGAGGAAGACAAAGTTAACACTCTGACTAAGGCCAAAGCCAAGCTAGAGCAGCAAGTTGATGATGTCAGTAACTGGTTTAAAATCTATATTTAAGTTGTAGAGACAGCTTGTAGTGAACTGGATTTTAAGCACTGTATAATTTTCTTGGTAGCTGGAAGGATCCTTGGAACAGGAAAAAAAGCTGCGCATGGACCTCGAGAGGGCTAAGAGGAAGCTGGAAGGGGACTTAAAATTGACCCAAGAGAATGTTATGGACCTGGAAAATGACAAGCAACAGCTGGAGGAAAGACTAAAAAAGTAAATTAAATTAAATTGTTTTTGTAGGAATGACCACTAATACACTTTGAAGATCTTCACTCACTACATTTTTGCCACAGGAAAGATTTCGAGATCAGCCAGCTCAGCAGTAAGATTGAAGATGAGCAAGCACTAGCAGCCCAGTTACAGAAGAAACTGAAAGAGCTGCAGGTGAGGTGCAAAACCCCTTAGCTGATTGAAAGTTAACAGTTGGCTACCTATTACTCACATTGTACTTAACGTGGTAGGCCCGCATTGAAGAGCTTGAGGAAGAGCTGGAGGCAGAGAGAGCCGCCCGGGCCAAGGTTGAGAAACAGAGGGCAGACTTATCAAGAGAACTGGAAGAGATCAGCGAAAGGCTGGAGGAGGCTGGTGGAGCCACTGCTGCCCAGATTGAAATGAACAAGAAGAGAGAGGCCGAGTTCCAGAAACTGCGCAGAGACCTTGAAGAGGCCACTCTGCAACATGAAGCCACTGCTGCTACACTGAGGAAGAAACATGCTGACAGTGTGGCTGATCTGGGAGAACAGATTGACAACCTTCAGAGAGTGAAGCAGAAGCTTGAAAAAGAGAAGAGTGAACTGAGACTTGAGCTGGATGATGTGGTTTCCAACATGGAGCAAATTGTCAAGTCCAAGGTAAGCATACTGCTCTTTTTCATATACTGTATGTTTGCCTTTACTATTGCATTATTAATGCATATTCTTCGTTTCAGACAAATTTGGAAAAAATGTGCAGGACTCTAGAGGACCAGATGAGTGAGTACAGAACTAAATATGAGGAAGGACAACGCACCATCAATGACTTCAGCATGCAAAAAGCTAAACTCCAAACTGAGAATGGTAAGGACTAAAATAAAATGGAGTGTGTATTAAACATAAGGACACAACATACAAACATTTGAAATATCACTGTAATTAACCTGTAATCAAGGTGAACTTTCAAGACAACTGGAAGAGAAGGATTCCTTGGTCTCTCAGCTGACCAGAGGCAAGCAGTCATATACACAACAGATTGAGGACCTCAAGAGACAACTTGAAGAGGAAGTGAAGGTATTTCTAGTAATTGAGTTATCAAATCATTTAACCTGGTAATACATTATGGGATCATATGCAGTGAACGAGATATTGGCCTGTCTTTTGCAGGCTAAGAATGCCCTGGCCCATGCAGTGCAGTCTGCTCGCCATGACGCTGAATTGTTGCGAGAGCAGTATGAGGAGGAGCAGGAAGCCAAGGCTGAGCTGCAGCGCAGTCTGTCCAAGGCCAACTCTGAAGTGGCTCAGTGGAGAACCAAGTATGAAACTGATGCTATCCAGAGAACAGAGGAGCTGGAAGATGCAAAGTAAGACATCACAAATCCAGTAACTTTTTATTTTTTCCTTTTAGCACTTCACTTTTACAAGCGAGCATAATAATTTACTTTTTGTTATTGAAATTAAAGGCTTTATTCGTATTTTCTGAAACATTTACCTTCCTGTCACACAGGAAAAAACTTGCTCAGCGTCTGCAAGATGCAGAGGAAGCAGTGGAAGCTGTCAATGCCAAATGCTCCTCTCTGGAGAAGACCAAGCACAGACTGCAGAATGAGATTGAAGACCTCATGGTTGATGTAGAAAGATCCAATGCTGCTGCTGCAGCTCTGGACAAGAAGCAAAGAAACTTTGACAAGGTGATAAGGTGGTCCCTTGGGAATCAATAAAGTACAGTCATTCATACATCTATCTATCCATACCCTTATCCATCTATCTAGTCATCTGTCTGTCTGTCTGTCTGTCTAACATTTGGCAGTGCCCTTAGTTCAAAGGGCACTTACCAAATACTTTTCTTTGGAATTGAGCAGGTTCTTGCAGAATGGAAGCAGAAATATGAAGAGTCTCAGAGTGAGCTAGAAAGCTCCCAGAAGGAGGCCAGATCTCTGAGCACTGAACTCTTCAAATTAAAAAACTCTTATGAAGAGTCTCTTGATCATCTGGAGACTATGAAGAGGGAGAACAAAAACCTCCAAGGTATCCATGTTTATTTCAAAGGTCTGAAACAGTGGTGGAGTTTTTAGCATACACTGACAGATATCTTTTCTGACAAACAGAGGAAATTTCTGACCTCACTGAGCAAATTGGGGAGAGTGGAAAAAGCATCCATGAACTGGAGAAAATTCGTAAACAGCTGGAGCAAGAAAAGGCTGAAATCCAATCTGCTCTTGAAGAGGCTGAGGTACCTTATTATTATTTGCAGACCTTTCAGATTGTAAGATCTAAGTGAAATCTCAATGATGGTGTAATATAATTATGCTGTAAATTACTGTTTGTTGTGATAGGCCTCCCTTGAGCATGAAGAAGGAAAGATCTTGCGGGCACAGCTGGAGTTCAACCAAGTGAAGGCTGATATTGAGCGTAAGCTGGCGGAGAAGGATGAGGAGATGGAACAGGCCAAGAGAAACCACCAGAGAGTGGTGGACACTCTACAAAGCTCTCTGGAGTCTGAGACTCGCAGCAGGAATGAAGCCCTCAGGATAAAGAAGAAGATGGAAGGAGACCTCAATGAGATGGAGATCCAGCTCAACCAGGCTAACAGGCAGGCAGCAGAGGCACAGAAGCAACTCAAGGGTCTCCATGGGCATCTGAAGGTATGCATCGAATAGCCTAATGTCTGTGCTTATTTTAATTTCAATGTCTTTCATTATATGTCAGATATAAAATTTATTCATTGTGAGCTTTTGCCTTTCAGGATGCCCAGCTCCACCTGGATGATGCTCTCCGCGCCAATGATGATCTCAAAGAGAACATTGCTATTGTGGAGAGACGCAACAATCTGCTACAAGCTGAACTAGATGAGCTGAGATCAACACTGGAGCAGACTGAGAGAGTCCGGAAACTGGCAGAGCAGGAACTTCTGGACGTCAGTGAGAGGGTTCAGCTTTTGCACTCTCAGGTAATCTATAGATTTCAATTATTGCTATAATGAAATATCTTTTATTAAGGTACAGATTCCATATAAACACCAACTATCTCTAATACAGAACACCAGCCTGCTGAACCAGAAGAAGAAGCTGGAGGGAGACACAACTCAACTTCAGACTGAGGTAGAGGAGGCTGTCCAAGAGTGCAGGAATGCTGAGGAAAAGGCCAAAAAAGCCATCACTGATGCTGCCATGATGGCAGAGGAGCTGAAGAAGGAGCAGGACACCAGTGCTCACTTGGAGCGTATGAAGAAAAACATGGAGCAGACCATCAAGGACCTGCAACACCGCCTAGATGAAGCTGAACAAATTGCAATGAAAGGCGGCAAGAAGCAGCTCCAGAAACTAGAGGCCAGAGTGAGTTATTGAAATTGGTTTATATGGATTGTATATTTTTAAATACATTATATAAATACACATTATATACATTTTAAATATTCCTTTGCAGGTCAGGGAGCTCGAAAATGAGGTTGAGATAGAACAGAGAAAGGCCAGTGAATCTGTAAAAGGAATCCGCAAATATGAGAGACGCATAAAGGAGCTCACCTACCAGGTTTTTCTCTTTTCAACATGTCGTTTTGTAAATATATATATATAAATGATAGAAATGAAAAAAGACTCTTCTCATGATTCTGTTTACAGACTGAAGAAGACCGTAAGAATCTGGCTCGTCTCCAAGACCTAGTAGACAAACTTCAGCTGAAAGTCAAGTCCTATAAGAGATCTGCAGAAGAGGCCGTAAGTGTATTTTACTTATGCATACAGAGGGGGCACAATTTACTTTTTTAACTCATCTGGCAACGGAAAACTGGGTAAATGTATCTGTCCAAAATGCAAAACTTTTTTAATGGTCATACAATTGCATTCTTTTAAAAAAAGGTTGTTTTTTTTTAGCAAGGTTTAGTTTAAAAGGTTTATTTTTAACTTTCCAGACCAAATTATGAACAGAAATGTTATAGTTTTTATTTAAGCTTTACTGAAATGCCACTTCACACAAAATATCAAGCTCCTTACCTTAATGTCTTTACCATCTATATTAGCACATCAAATAATGCTGTTATTTTAAGACACTTTGTTGAGGGAAATGACCAGTTACACTAAAGTTTTCCAACGTGGCAAAAGTCATTAGAATCTGCACAACAGCTAATCAATGACAAATCTTTAGTAGGCTACATGTATTTCTTCGGTTCCTGTGTACTTTCAGTGGGTATGACCTGGTGGGTCATATTATCAATGTACACAGTAATTTGTCCCTTGAATTATGTTGTAGTTCGTAATTTAGACTACTGGTCAACTAGCCAGAAATATAATTTTCTTGCCAGGGCTAATACTTTTCTTGTTTATGCATCATAGTAAATGTATTAGTGTGTATCATATTTTTGTATTTTGTATGTGTGTACTCATTTTTTAGGAGGAGCAGGCTAATGTCCATCTAGGCAAGTTCCGCAAGCTGCAACATGAGCTGGATGAGGCACAAGAGAGGGCTGATATTGCAGAGTCTCAGGTCAACAAGCTGAGAGCCAAAAGTCGCGATATAACTAAAGTAAGTTCACTCATTAACTTTCCTATTTATTTTTCAATAAACATACAAATAATGACCTTGCTTAATGCTATTGCTTGGTATCCCATACTTTGGATAAAATTGCTCTCCTAATGGCTTTGGATTTTAAATATTTCATGATCAACTAACAATCATTAACAACCACTGGAAGACACCTGTGGATATTCAGAGGTTCTACAGATCAGTTCAGTTAAAATTATTTTAAATATTTAATTTATATCAGTAGCATGTGGTATAGAGACACCCATTTTTTCTAAAATTACCTCACTAAACCAAACCTATAGACTGAAGAAAAAGCCTGGTCTAGTTATCTAAGAACTTCCTACACCTACTGTCTTTTTTTTGTCTTTTCCTCTCACAGAAAGGACATGATGAAGAGTGAAGTAACCAGTTTTGTATCTCAGAAATCTCAGATCGCTGTGGCTTAGTTCTTCTCCTCTTCAGCATCTGTAGGTGAATAGAATAAAAATTACTGTGCAATTAAACCTTTTGTTTTGCTGTTTCTTCTTAAACTGCTTGAAACCACTGGTGGTTCCATAATGCACTTTGTCATATTCTTCATAACTTTCATATTTCATAAGCTACATTCAAAAAATGGGTGTCATATGAGAGCTGTAATTGTCTTCTTTCCAGTCAACTAGATGGGTAATGTAATTTTAAACCCTTATAGAAGAAAATGAACTAATGATTTTTTTGTCTACTGAAAGTCAAGTTTCTAAGATTTTTGGCTTTCAGCAGTAAATTGTAAGCATATAGCAATATGTATATGATCAAAACCAAGGGTTAACAATGCAATGCAACTGATTTTGATAAAGCTAAGAGCAATAAGATGTGAATAAAAACTGTAAAATGTATATCACAGATAAAAAAATCCAGAATTATTACAAAGGTGAAAAAAGAGTTGAATATACTAAACAAATAAGCTCCTCAGTAGAGCTCTGGACAAAAGTTTTTGAAGCTTTATCTGCCTTTTTATATAAATTTGCAAAGACTGGAAGAAAATGTTCCAGTTGGTTTGGGCTCTTAAACAGATGATTAACAGATTAAACAAGCAAAATTACAGAAAACATTTAGAAGGCATAAAAAATACAAATGCAAACAGGCACATTAGTCAGCAAAGAGTGGCAAAATGAAAACAGTATGAAAATCTAAAATTGTCAATGACAATTCTATTAGTAGAGAAAAAAAGGCATTTAAAAGTTGACATAACCACACTTGACGAGGAACAAAGCACAAGCATGTTTTAATAACTTTGAAAGCACTAGTTTGTAAAATGGATAGTTGTATAAAATATCTCACTGCAAAACGTTGTGTAATTCATTAATATGTGGATGCTCCCCAAAAGCAGACAGCATGCAAATTTAGGCCTGGCTTAAAGGGAGAGTGTCTGCATTACCCCTTATATTTCAGAAAATAAAATTCACAATGTGGCCAGCTTTAGAATGACTGCGCACAAACAGATAATCTGTTTGGTACTTCTGTCCTACAGAAAAGATAAAATCAATAACTTTGTCTAAATAAAGTCCCTTAAAAATCTGTGTGCTTATATCAAAACCGTAAAGCATACCTTGTGCCATGATGCCAAAGAAATGCTATTATTTTGTATTAGACCTTGTTTTCTGATTATAACAACAGTTTTTTGGATTATGCACTTCATATTCACACAGTAAGGACCCTTAATTCCTTCTCAGAACCAATGTGCAATGATCCAGACAAAATACCAAAAAAAGTTTAACATAAACACAAATCCTTGGAACAATTATAATTCCAGGATTTATGACAAAGCAAAATAATAATCACTCAATACATTCTGTGAAAAATAATAAATGATAACAAATAATAATAAATTAATAATAATAAATCAATTAAGTGAAATATATGAGATGCAAAAAATATGAAATGACAGGCCAATAAAAAATAATTTCACATTTTAGCACCAAACATCAGCAAAAAAATATGTTTTTAAAGTTCTTATTTATCTGTCATTTAATTTATGAATGCGTTAAGCTATTTAACATTATTCTTGTTAATTTTTTAAACAATTCTACACCCAAACATGTCACTGCTGTGGTCTGAATGGTCTGTAACCTAAATAATATCTGGACAGCCATGATTCTAGGGTCCATTGATGGCTTTGGCAGTGGAGGGTTGGGTGCTACATGGCAAAAGTATGTGGACATCCATAATTAGTGAGTTTGGCTATTTAAGCCACACCTGCTACTAACAGGTGTATAAAATCAAGCACATATCCATGCAGTCTCCACAGACAAACATTTTAAGTAGAATGGGGGAAAGTAGCCTTTGAAATGGCAATGTCACTGTCATGCCTTTTCATCAAATTTGTTTGTCAAATTTCTGCCCTGGCAGAGCTGCCCCAGCCAATAAGCGTACAGAACAGGACTGCAGAGTACTGAGGCATGGAAAAATTGTCTTCCAAGCTGCCTCTGGATGCAACTTTAGCACAAGAACTATTTGTTAAGAGCTTCATGCATGGCTTCTAATTACAGTAGCACAGCAGCAGAACATAAGCCTATGATGGCCATGAGTAATGGGGAACATCATCTGGAGTGGTGTATAGTATGTCACTACTGGCCTCTGAAGCAATGGAAATTCATTTTCTAAAGTGATGAATCATGCTTCACCATCTCACAGGTGAATTTGGGTTTGGTGGATGCACGAGAACAATGCCAAGTGCAAAGTTTGGTGGAGGAGAAATAACTGCCTGGATTTTTTTCATGGTTGTAGTCTCTTATTTCCAGTGGGGGGAAATTTGATGTTATGGCATAAATGAACTTTCTAGAGAAGCGACATGTTTCCAGTTTATGCTGACCTTGCCCACTTTATATTATTTCTGAATTCCTTAGAATAATAAAATCTTATACAATAATAATAATAATAATAATAAGAAGAAGAAGAACAAGAACAAGACTAATAAGAATACATGCTTGTTTTCAAACAATCTGTTATATCTGTAATCTATTGTTTATTATTCAGAAGCGGTTCTAATTATAGAGGCAATATAAAAATAGTTATTGTCAGTAAATAGATTCAAAAAGTAAATACAGTTTCTCCCCATCAAGGAAAATGTCTTAATTAGTTGGTTTAATAATGAGCTAAAATTTGGACCACTGTCCTAATATAATGTCTATCCCCCCTGTGTATATTTTTGTTTGTATTCATGAACAAAACTGTATTTGCCTTCAAAACATTATTTAACATTACTTTTAGTACCATTTCTCATCACTTCTCAACATTTCCTGAAAGTGATAGAAGTTAGACTATCTTGAGCATTTTACTCAGCTCTCAAATTTCAGCAATGCTAATCATAAAGCAGCAGGGCAGTTGATTACTGAAAAATATACATTTCCAGAGTCCTCTACAGAAATGTGAATCAGCCCTTAATTACGGTATATCGAAGGTGTTAGAAATAGCAGAATACATAACAATGGTATATGATCATTAGTTAACATAGTAATAAGGTTAATTAGTTAATGTTTTTAAAAGTGTCCCATTACCTGTATTCATCCAAATGCATCTTATTAAATGGAAAGAAGGAACACCTACCTCATAAAATAAAGAGCTTAAGAGTGTCTATGAGCGCTCTGTTGGTGGGTGGGTTGATGCATACCATAAAAGGCATGATGCACCTTTGCTGGATGGTATTGACCAAAGTAGGTCTCCATAGACAACTTTCTCCAGGTTATCTTATTCTGTGGACGGAAGATGCAGCACTTCTGTCAGTTTGGCATCTGTATATCCTGAAATAAAGAAACATGAAAAAACACATGCAAATAAACTTCTAACAATATGTGCTTACTCTGTAACAATTTGTGCTTTACAGCACGTGAACTGGTTATTTGACAGTTGGTTCATCTACTTACAAAAATGACAGAGTTCCTCCTTTCAACTGCAAACGGCCCTTGTCTGCAAAGAAAGCAAATCTGTATCAGGAACACACAGACTTGTTGGATGCCCTGAAGGCTACTGTAGGCTGACCTGCTTTGGTGTGGCTCAAGGTGATGAGCAGGCCAGCAGGATGGTGTTGATTAGAGGAGGAGTCTACACCGAGCAGCTGAGAATTGGAGGACGTTAAAAGGTTCACCAAGCATCCAGCAACCCTGCAACCTTAAACCAGACCACAGTGTACTTGGGCTATATTAGGAGTTCAATTGTTAGCTGAGGGGCCCACAAGGTCTGTAAAGTGTGTCTGTTTCTTTAGAGAAAGAATCATCTTTAAGTGACGGGGAAATAACAACAGACTGGCGCTTACATTAAACTTTAACTTCTCATCTTTGAAAAAGAAGTTGCTCTGCAAATATTTTTTCTCGTCAAATGTATAAAAAGGTTCTTAGAGTACAAATGCATATACATACATACAAGCACTGTCAGAGCTATACTGACTATGTAGATTACTGTCCAAGTTTTCCCCGTTCTCTGTATTTAGACAAAACTAAATAATTTCGACACAATTACATGAATAGAAATGTTTTCTTAACTGCATCTTTACCGTTTCATACCTATTTAGCACATCAATGAGACTAATATTATAAACTTAACTTCTGACAGGAGTGGCATTGTTTTCCCTCAATTGGCCATGTAACATAAGACAAGTCTATAGTCTATAAAGACCATAACAGTGCCAACATCTATGACTAGATACTTTTATTTATGTGCCTGGAGACCTTTACAAGTGGAGCATCTGCTCTAGTCCTACAGGGCCCATGCTAGCTTCTCAATCACAGACAGGAACTCAGTAGGAATTTCACAGGGTTATCTTTGTACTCAAGGACAATGGGAAGGAAACACTGTGGTGTAAACAAGACTGTGGCAGTGGTATGTCCTTTTTTGTCTGCCAACAGATATTCATACACATACGTATTAATACATATATATTTTCAAATATAGCTTGAAACTTCTGACGATTATCCAAAGAAATTAAATAAACAAATAACACATCAAAAGGTTTTCTCTCTGCAGTCTCCCTAACATCACACATTCTATTGGAAATATTACAATGCTCCTTATACAGTCACATTAGACAACAAGGTTGTACATGCACGTGATTTGATCGCAAGTCTTTCTACCATTTCTCTGTGCTGAATCACTACATTGTTTCTGGTGGCAAAAAACCCTGAGGGCAATCAAAATCTGCTTTCTTACTGACAATATTCACACATAACCTCATTATTATAACTGAGTCTGCTGAGTGAGTCTTATTTCAAAGCCCTTTACGGGGCCCAGTCTAGACTTTAGGGGTTAGACATTTACCACTTTCCCGTTGTGGTGGTAGGTTACACTATGAAAGAGAGAGGGAATGCAAATGTAATTCACACTTCTTGCAGTCAACTTCAAGAGTTTCTTAACCCTTCAACTGTCCACATTTACCATGCCTTGCTGTTAATCTTCTAAACATTCACACCCTGTAGTGTTGACGTCTGCGACACACTCAAAGAGTCTAATGAGTGAAGGTTTGCACCTCAGCCCTTGGCGATACGACGAATTGTTAAAAGAGACAGTCATAACAAATCAAATCTTCCTTGACAGCCCATGTATAGATACATTCTGAAAAAATCTCATGAAAAGAAACACCACCATAACTTCTAATTTATATCATTCATACTTGTCCTGATACATGTAATACACATAGTCATCTGCAAATGACAGTTTGTTGATTTTCTAAGTGACAACAAATTAACATCCTCTACAGAGAGCACACTGCTACATATATAAATGAACAATACCTGGTTATTTGGTGAATTTAACATACTGGAAAAATATAAAACATAAAAAGTGGCTTGTGCAGAGGTTCTGGTACATTTTAACAAGCATTAAGTTTGTTCTTTGTAGTGGATGTGTTAACATTGTCATTTAGACAATCAACAAAACATGTAATCTGACAGGGAGACCAAACTTTTACAGGCAATTTTGTCATCCAAATAAGCACCCTAACTCTGAAGTGACCTTCCGATACAAACACACACACACATTTTCTAAGCTGCTTATCTTCCTGGTTCATGGGTGACAACTGAATCAAACAGTTCTGCAAGTAAAATGTTTGCCCTTGTGAAAAGCATCTCTAGAATAAAGGTCATATGCTCAAAAAGACAATGCAAAAATGGATGGGGTCAGTCGTACATGCTGTTCTTCTCAATCACCGAAAAGCACTTGGCATTAATTTCACGTGGTTATCTTTGTCCTCAAGTGTAAAGGCAAGGAAACAATGCTGTTTCAACGCCACGGGGCAGAGTGAAGCATTCACACCAGCTGGGGAATGACCTTGGTTGTACTATACCACTCAGAGACAGACAGCTGATGCCTCTCTAATATGGGCAAAAAGCACCTGTGACAGCTTGAATACACAGACACTTTGTTAATCCTTCAATCTACATAAACAAGGTATAGGATAACCCAAAGAAATGAACTAAAAATAACTCCCATCACTTCTTCCTACTTTTCTCCATTACTTTTCTTTAGGTACCCCACCTGACTCCACACTGATTTCCTGGTTGTCAAATCCAATATATTCTATTAATATAAGTGAAACCTGGAACACCATATCCATTTATAACTGCTTAAATGACTGCTACTTGAAATCTGAAATCACAGATTTAGTAATATTACATTTAAATACAAAATATTAACATACAGATAACAAATGCATGCAATCCCCATTACTATCCATTTCAGACGTACTATCACGTCTCTGCATTTCTTTCCTCTTATGCATTACACTGTTGGTATGTGTATGGTTCTCAATTACCTCCCAGTGCAGCCATGCTGACATAAACTACATGAACAAAAGAAACTGACCCCCCTATCATGCCGTCAGTAGTCTCACCAAACTGAGACACTACAATGCATCATATGGTGCCAGCAACCATATTTAGAGGACCCCTTGCATTATAAAAGGGAGAGCAGAGTGACGAACACAAGACTGGTTTTCAAGTGTATCATCTATAGGTAAGCTGACAGGGAAGCCACAAGCTCTCTATACCCAAAGGGGAATTTTAAAAAATTGTGAGGGTACTACTGCTTTACAGCCGTGAAAGTAATTGTGCTTCATATGTACTGTTAGTAATATTTATTTCATTTTAGAAATAATGAGGTTTTTAGCAGTTATATGTACTTTAGATCCTTACTGAGCTGTAAAGACTAGGTGACATGCTTTAAATTAAACAGTTTATATTTCCTGTTTATGTGGCATTAGGGCATTACACCATCACATTTCTGGAGAGGAGAAACAGCAGAAGTGAGTCACTTAAGTGCTAAAAATGCCAATGCCAATTTTATAGCTCTGTCTGTCCTCAGAATACACAATTGTGCTTCCTTCAGAAGAATACGTGGCTAGTTTCACAACACTTTGTAGCAGTGTAGTGTGATAATTCTCACAATAATCTCAGGGTGAAAGATGGGAGATGCTCAGATGGAGGAGTTTGGGGCCGCAGCCTCATATCTGAGGAAGTCGGACAAGGAACGTCTGGAAGCCCAAACTCGCCCCTTCGACATGAAGAAGGAGTGTTTCGTCCCTGATGCACAGGAGGAATATCTCAAGGCATCTATCATCAGTCGTGATGGTGACAAAGTCACTTGCGAAACATCTAAGGGAACGGTAAGTGAATTTAAGTATTCAAAGTATGTGTTCAAACTTAACTGAAAAGTTGAAAGCTTAATTGGTTAAATGTATTCATATGGCTACTATAATGTACTCGACTTTACAGGAATGTTGTGTATAGTCTGCTACACGTACAAAATGTAACATACTTTTGTCCACAGACTGTGACGGTCAAGGAGGCTGATATTCACCCGCAGAACCCGCCAAAGTTCGATAAAATTGAGGACATGGCGATGTTCACCTTTCTGCATGAGCCTGCTGTGCTGTTTAACCTCAAAGAGCGTTACGCTGCCTGGATGATCTATGTGAGTTAGACATGTGTACTTCTTCATCTACACAGATCTTCTGCATGTGTGAAAAAATAGTGAACCTGGATTTCTCTCTCGGTTTGTAGACCTACTCTGGGCTTTTCTGTGTAACTGTCAACCCCTACAAGTGGCTGCCAGTGTACAACCAAGAAGTTGTCCTTGCCTACAGAGGCAAGAAGAGGAGTGAAGCTCCTCCTCACATCTTCTCCATCTCTGACAATGCCTACCAGTACATGCTTGCAGGTATTCACAAATGAATTAAAGTAAGAATAAACACAATTTGAGATGTAAAAAAAGTGTAAGTGTATTCAGCACTCAGTTTTCCTAAATAGCTACAAAAATAACACAATACAATAATACAATAATTATCTGAAACTCATGAGGCTCATTGTTATGGTTTTACTTTTCATAACCTGTTATTTTCCCTCATAATGGTTTTAATAATGGTATTTTTATCTTTAGTGTAATGGTTGTGGTGGTAGTGATTCATCCTTTGTGAATTCAGTGACATTTAAAAAATACGTATGTATCTTTCATTTCAGATAGGGAAAACCAGTCTATTCTCATCACGTAAGTTTGTGTTTTATTACAGTAAGCTATATTCATCAATATATTTTTAATGGTTCCAAATGAAAATCCAATTTTCCTAAAATTACTATTATAATTTCATGATACTATTACTACTACTACTACTACTACTACTATTATTATTAATAATAATATTATGACAAGTTCTATATTGTGATACACAGTGGAGAATCTGGTGCTGGGAAAACTGTGAACACCAAGAGAGTCATTCAGTACTTTGCCAGCATTGCTGCTGGAGGTTTCAAGAGGGAAACCACTGATAAGAAGGTTGGAACATCTATAGCTATTACATGGCTTCATTGGCCAATACATGGATAATTACTTTTCATAACAATATTTCCTTCTTGCCATTTACCCAGGGTACTCTAGAGGATCAAATCATCCAGTGTAACCCTGCTTTGGAGGCTTTTGGTAATGCCAAGACCATCAGAAATGACAATTCCTCTCGTTTTGTGAGTAAAACAAAAATGTTTACTGTTTTGTTGTAGAAGGATTTATTTTTTATTTCACTACAACAGGATTTCATATATATATGTATCCTAATATCATGTTATATTCATTTTATTTGTAATTTTCTAACAGGGTAAGTTCATCCGAATCCACTTTGGTGCCACTGGAAAGCTTGCCTCTGCTGATATTGAGACTTGTAAGCATTCTTTCAGTCAATAAAGCTTTTTATTTGTAAAGATGTGAGCAAAGCACCTTTGGTCACTGGCTGTTTCAATTATATTTGTAATACAGATCTTTTGGAGAAGTCTCGTGTCACTTTCCAGCTTAAAGCTGAGAGGGACTACCACATCTTCTACCAGATCCTGTCTCAGAAGAAACCCGAGTTGCTAGGTCAGCAAGAAACATGTTTAATAATTTCTTATTATTATAAAAATAAAAAAGTACCAATAGGTTTGTTAGAAACAAATCTTAATAAAAGTATATATATATATATATATATATATATATATATATATATATATATATATATATATATATATATATATATATATATATACATCTTCTCTTTCTCACAGAGATGCTGCTCATCACTGCTAACCCCTATGATTATGCCTACATCTCCCAAGGAGAGACCCAAGTAGCTTCTATTAATGATGCAGATGAGCTGATGGCCACTGATGTACGTATCGAAAGAACTATCCAAGTTCTCACATTTTCAGGGTTTTAAGATTTAGTCCAAAAGAACCATAAGCCATTTCTTTGAAAAATTGTTAATTTGTGTGTTCATAAGGCCAAGCAAACTTTAAAACTACTGTTTCTCTTGTAGCATTCCTGAGAACTGATACACTTTTGATTTAATGGAAACATTGTATTTGTTGCTTTAGGAAGCTTTTGATGTGTTGGGCTTCACCCAAGAGGAGAAGAACAGCATTTATAAGCTGATTGGTGCCATCATGCACTACGGCAACATGAGGTTTAAGCAGAAGCAGAGAGAGGAGCAGGCTGAGGCAGATGGCACTGAGGGTAAGTATAAACTCAATCAGTAACCATTAAGTACAAAACCTCATAAAGTTCACAGAACTGCCGGTGACTGACGACTTGCATTCCTTACTGCTATAATTTAAGAATAACTCAGCTAGTTTGCATGATTTCCAAATAATTACTGAATAATGAGCCTTAGGATGTAATAAAAATCACTGAGTTTAAGAGATTACTTCAGCCAGCTCAGTGATGAGATATAACCAAAGTGTTACTTATTTTAATATGAGGAGGTCCTTTGCTGTTGAATGGACTTCATATTCTTTTTATTCCTCCAGATGCCGACAAATCAGCTTATCTGATGGGTCTGAACTCTGCGGATCTCATCAAGGCTCTGTGTCACCCGAGAGTCAAAGTAGGGAATGAGTGGGTTACAAAAGGACAGAATGTCCAACAGGTAAAATTAGCTGTAGGGCATATTGCACAGAAATTACAAAATACTTTGTAATTCTGCTGTAACCCATAATTTATCACTTTCATCGATCAGGTGTATTATGCTATTGGTGCTCTGTCTAAGTCAGTGTATGAAAAGATGTTCCTTTGGATGGTTGTAAGAATTAACCAATCCCTGGACACCAAACAACCCCGCCAGTACTTCATTGGTGTGCTGGATATTGCTGGCTTTGAGATCTTTGATGTAAGTTCTTTCAATTTTTTTCAGCATACCACTCCCAGTGTTTTATGAGTTTCATTTAAACTATTGGAAAGTACAGTAAAGCATCCTGTAAATCACCTGTGCTAATATAGTGCACACTGCATTTCTGATCTAGTTCAACACCTTTGAGCAGCTGTGCATCAACTTCACTAATGAGAAGTTGCAGCAGTTTTTCAACCACCACATGTTTGTGCTGGAGCAAGAAGAGTACAAGAAAGAGGGCATTGAATGGGAGTTCATTGACTTCGGCATGGACTTACAAGCCTGTATTGATCTTATTGAAAAGGTGAATTCAAATTTATGATGTGAGAAAACAGCTTTATTCGGCAATGATAATTTGGCCATATGAACTAAGACTTCTTTGTTCTTTTCTCTGTAGCCCATGGGTATCATGTCCATCCTTGAAGAGGAGTGCATGTTTCCCAAGGCCAGTGATTCCACATTCAAAGCTAAGCTTTATGACAACCACCTGGGAAAATCTGCTAACTTCCAGAAGCCCAGAATTGTGAAGGGTAAACCAGAGGCCCACTTCTCTCTGGTTCATTACGCTGGCACAGTTGACTATAACATCATGAACTGGCTGGTGAAGAACAAGGACCCCCTCAATGAAACTGTTGTGGGGTTATATCAGAAGTCCACCATGAAACTGTTGTCTCATCTGTTTGCAAATTATGCCGGTGCTGATTCAGGTATGTGAACTACAATGGGAATGGCTTGCAATATTTCAGAAACAAACAATTGCACTTATGGTTTTATTCTCAGGAGACAAAGGTATTTAGTAATCACATATTGTGTCTTAACAGCCACGGAAGGAGGTGGAGGAAAAGCCAAGGAAAAGAAGAAAAAGGGATCCTCTTTCCAGACTGTATCTGCCCTTCACAGGGTGAGATGAAGAGTTTTTGAATATGTTAGCATCTATGCATGAATTAAAGTTTTCACACATTGACCATATATATTGTCACTGTTCAAAAAAAAGAAAAAAATTTTTTTCAATGTTCCTTTTTCATCATCATTTGAGCAAACCAAATGTCCTATACACCATGTGAAAATTTAATGATGATTGGACCAACAGAACAATTTTTAAATAAAATCTAGTTACATTGACTTACATTAAGAGAAAGGAATGCAAAATATACTTATTTTCTGTTAGACAGCGATGATATGCAAGTTGTCTTTATGCTACCAAGTTCAACATTTTGCAATGGCTGCAGAAAGCATTAAATGTGATGCACATCTAGACCGCCTAAATTGCTTTTGAATCAATGCCAAATCTGATACAAATTTCACCTCTGCCTTCATGAGCTGTAACTAAATGTCTGCATTTTGTTAAGATTTTCTCCTTACTTTATGAGCTAAGTAAATTTTCTTCTTTTTCGAGAATTTTAAGCAAGTGGTATTTTTGTAATTTGTTTACAATACCAGTGTCCAACGATGGGCAATGTGTGCTGTATATGGTCTATCTTTAGGAGAATCTGAACAAGCTGATGACCAACTTGAGATCAACTCATCCCCATTTTGTGCGCTGCATCATCCCCAATGAGACCAAGACTCCTGGGGCCATGGAGAACCCTCTTGTCATGCACCAGCTGCGCTGTAACGGTGTGCTGGAAGGCATCAGAATTTGCAGAAAGGGCTTCCCCAACAGGATTCTCTATGGTGACTTTAAACAAAGGTAGAGTACAGCACTGGATCAATTGTAACTTGTTATTAATGCTATTCTGTTGTACCTTTCATTATCCTTTATAAAGGAAAACGTAACTAGATAACAACATATTATTGACCACTATGGTTATAAAAAATAGCAGTGCCAGAACAGACACAATTGCTTTTGTACAGGTTGCCAAAGAGAAAATACTCTACCTGCACAATTCTTGCTCACAAAATGGTCTCTTGTGCAGCAGATCTTTTGAAAAATACAAAGAGTTGAATAGATCACCAGTACTGAACTTTCTGTTCAGTGTGAAGTCTGAATGTGAAGCTGCACTACACGTTTAATGCAATCGTGTACAGTTATTGCATTATTTTAATTTTATAGATATCGTATCTTGAATCCTTCTGCCATCCCTGAGGGACAGTTTATTGACAGCAGAAAGGGAGCAGAAAAACTGCTGGGTTCCCTGGACATTGATCACAACCAGTACAAGTTTGGTCACACCAAGGTACAACTTTACAATGAACAGAGAGAATGAAGGAAAAACAAATGTGTTCAGCATGTAACACTTCGGGGTATTTATTCTGTTCTGCTTGACTGGTTGAATAATGGTAAAAAATAACACAACTATTTTCTTATGATGTAAATTATAAAGGTATTCTTCAAGGCCGGGCTTCTGGGTACTCTTGAGGAGATGCGAGATGACCGCCTCGCTCTCATCATCACGGGTATTCAGGCCCGGTCTCGTGGTCTTCTCTCAAGAATTGAGTTCCAGAAGATTGTGGAGCGTCGGTAATGTTATATGTTGCCTTATTCTTATACCTCATGAACACAAACTATTAAATCATTTAAAAATATATTCATATTTTCTGTGTCACATTTCAGAGATGCCTTGCTTGTGATCCAGTGGAATGTTCGTGCTTTCATGGGTGTCAAGAATTGGCCCTGGATGAAGCTTTACTTCAAAATTAAACCACTGCTAAGGTCTGCTGAAGCAGAGAAGGAGATGGCTAACATGAAAGAGGAATTCCTAAAGCTAAAAGAAGCATACGCTAAATCTGAAGCCCGCAGAAAAGAGCTTGAGGAGAAAATGGTTACACTTCTCCAAGAGAAAAATGACCTGCAACTCCAAGTTCAGGCTGTGAGTTTACAGTTATGACTGTGATATCTGACATGTTAAATGTACAGATATCTAACTCAACATGCTAATTTATGATGTATGCTTAAACAGGAGCAAGACAATCTTTGTGATGCTGAGGAACGATGTGAGGGTCTTATCAAAAACAAGATTCAACTTGAAGCAAAATGCAAAGAATTAACTGAGAGACTGGAGGATGAAGAAGAGATGAATGCAGAGTTGGTTGCAAAGAAGAGAAAACTAGAGGATGAATGCTCTGAGCTTAAGAAAGATATTGATGATCTTGAGTTAACCTTGGCCAAAGTGGAGAAGGAGAAACATGCTACTGAGAATAAGGTCTGTTCTTGCTATTAATACTGACATGCTTATTAAACAATGATTTGTATGATGGATAGCTTATTCTGTTTCTCTTCTCAGGTTAAAAACCTGACAGAAGAAATGGCAGCACTGGATGAAATCATTGCCAAGCTGACCAAGGAGAAGAAAGCTCTCCAGGAGGCCCATCAGCAAACACTAGATGACCTACAAAGCGAAGAGGACAAAGTTAATACTCTGACTAAGGCCAAAGCCAAGCTGGAGCAGCAAGTTGACGATGTCAGTAATTTATTTAATCATTCCAAATAATGGACAATTAAATACAGAAATATTGCTAATCCCATTAAAAAGATAAAACCAAAGCATTATTTCCTTTCCAGCTTGAGGGATCCTTGGAACAGGAAAAGAAGATCCGCATGGATCTTGAGAGGGTTAAGAGAAAGCTTGAAGGAGACTTAAAACTATCCCAAGAGAATGTCATGGATCTGGAAAATGACAAGCAACAGCTGGAGGAGAGGCTCAAAAAGTAGGTTTTTAATAATCAACAAAATTTACTTATATGAAAAACTTACATGAACATCTGTAACATATTCTCATTAAAAACACAGGAAAGATTTTGAAATCAGCCAACTCAACAGCAAGATTGAGGATGAGCAGGCAATGGCATCCCAGCTCCAAAAGAAACTGAAGGAGTTACAGGTGTTATTCATATGTCACTGGTTTTACAGACATATTTGATTTATTTTCTTGAGCTTCCAATTGTTACTGTTGTACCATACATTCTAGGCCCGCATTGAAGAGCTTGAGGAAGAGCTGGAGGCAGAGAGAGCTGCCCGGGCCAAGGTTGAGAAACAGAGGGCAGACTTATCAAGAGAACTGGAAGAGATCAGCGAAAGGCTGGAGGAGGCTGGTGGAGCCACTGCTGCCCAGATTGAAATGAACAAGAAGAGAGAGGCCGAGTTCCAGAAACTGCGCAGAGACCTTGAAGAGGCCACTCTGCAACATGAAGCCACTGCTGCTACACTGAGGAAGAAAAATGCTGACAGTGTGGCTGATCTGGGAGAACAGATTGACAACCTTCAGAGAGTGAAGCAGAAGCTTGAAAAAGAGAAGAGTGAACTGAGACTTGAGCTGGATGATGTGGTTTCCAACATGGAGCAAATTGTCAAGGCCAAAGTAAGCTGTCATTACTTTTCCTATATTCTGCTTTTTCAGGTTTTTAATATTGAATTATTGAATGTATGTTCTTTGTGCCAGACAAACCTAGAAAAAATGTGCAGGACTCTAGAGGACCAGATGAGTGAGTACAGAACTAAATATGAGGAAGGACAACGCAGCATCAATGACTTCAGCATGCAAAAAGCTAAACTCCAAACTGAGAATGGTAAAGACTAAGATTGTATATGTGGTGTGTAGGTATGTACTAAGTTTAAATACATAACATACAGATGTTTAATATATCACAAAATATCACTGTGATCTACTTGTAATCAAGGTGAACTTGCAAGACAACTGGAAGAGAAGGATTCCTTGGTCTCTCAGCTGACCAGAGGCAAGCAGTCCTATACGCAACAGATTGAGGACCTCAAGAGACAACTTGAAGAGGAAGTGAAGGTATTTCTAGTAATTGAGTTTAAAATCATTTAACCTGGTAATACATTATGTGACCATATGTAGTCAACGAGATATTGGCCTGTCTCTTATAGGCTAAGAATGCCCTGGCCCATGCAGTGCAGTCTGCCCGTCATGATTCTGACCTGCTTAGAGAGCAGTACGAGGAGGAGCAGGAAGCCAAGGCTGAGCTGCAACGTAGTCTCTCCAAAGCAAATTCTGAGGTGGCTCAGTGGAGAACCAAGTATGAAACTGATGCCATACAAAGAACAGAGGAGCTGGAAGATGCAAAGTAAGAAATACGAAATCCATTGTCAAATATTCAAAAGCATAAATTTTTGTATTTTTATATTAAAAAAATATATAAACGGCCTGAATTCAACACTGCCTTGCCTTTCAGGAAAAAACTTGCTCAGCGTCTGCAAGATGCAGAAGAAGCAGTGGAAGCTGTCAATGCCAAATGCTCCTCTCTGGAGAAGACCAAGCACAGACTGCAGAATGAGATTGAAGACCTCATGGTTGATGTAGAAAGATCCAATGCTGCTGCAGCTGCTCTGGACAAGAAGCAAAGAAACTTTGACAAGGTGATGATTTACTGTTTGAAAAAAAAAAATTGCAGAGAATGTTCCAAAGAAAACTGTTGTTCCTGTCTTTTGTTAGTTAGTCACATGAAGCTAAAGGATTGTGTATATATATATATATATATATATATATATATATATATACACATATACATACATATATATATATATATATATATATATATATATATATATATATATATATATATATATATATATATATTGTGTGTTTGTGTGTGTGTGTGTGTGTGTGTGTGATATAGGTACTTGCTGAATGGAAGCAAAAATATGAAGAGTCTCAGACTGAGTTAGAAAGTGCCCAAAAGGAGGCCCGATCTCTAAGCACTGAGCTGTTTAAACTGAAGAACTCCTATGAAGAGTCTCTGGATCATCTGGAGACCATGAAAAGGGAGAACAAGAACCTTCAAGGTAGCTATTTTTAGTACATTTACTGGTACAGTGATGAATAATACCTGTCGTACAGATAAATAACACTACCAAACATTATTGCCTTTGTCAAACAGAGGAAATTTCTGATCTCACTGAGCAAATTGGGGAGACGGGGAAAAGCATCCATGAACTGGAGAAAACCCGTAAACAGCTGGAACAGGAAAAGGCTGAGATTCAGTCTGCCCTGGAAGAGGCTGAGGTAAATTGACTGTATATGGAGAAGACAAAAACGTATATACATACATTCTTAAAAAAAGATGGTTCTTCAATCGAGAAAATGTTTCTATATAGAATCATCCAGCCATCCATCCATCCATCCATTTTCTAAGCCGCTTCTCCGTCAGGGTCGCGGGAGGGATGCTGGAGCCTATCCCAGCAGTCTTCGGGCAGAAGGCAGGATACACCCTGGACAGGTCGCCAGTCCATCGCAGGGCATATATAGAATCATGAACACTCAAAGAACCTCTAGGCATGATTTAAGAGTGGAGAATGTGCTATGGATGGTTCTATATAGAAAATAGTTCTATATAGCACTATTATTACAAGGCAAAGAACCCTGTTTGTACTGTATAGAACTTTTTTCAGCCAATGAAACCAAAGATGAAGTAAATTATTGTTGACACTGTTACAATTCACAACTGTGAACTTATAGGGCTCCCTTGAGCATGAAGAAGGAAAGATCTTGCGGGCACAGCTGGAGTTCAACCAAGTGAAGGCTGATATTGAGCGTAAGTTGTCAGAGAAGGATGAAGAGATGGAGCAGGCCAAGAGAAACCACCAGAGAGTGGTGGACACCCTACAAAGCTCTCTGGAGTCTGAGACTCGCAGCAGGAATGAAGCTCTCAGGATAAAGAAGAAGATGGAGGGAGACCTCAATGAGATGGAGATTCAGCTTAGCCAGGCTAACAGGCAGGCAGCAGAGGCACAGAAGCAACTCAAGGGTCTCCATGGGCATCTGAAGGTAGGCCTGAAAACACATGATAGGAAGTAATACTGGTAAAATCTCCTTACAAGTTGTGAAATTCAATTGCTACATTGTGAACATTTACCTTGTAGGATGCTCAACTGCAGTTGGACGATGCTCTCCGTGTTAATGATGATCTCAAAGAGAACATTGCTATTGTGGAGAGACGCAACAATCTGCTACAAGCTGAACTAGATGAGCTGAGATCCCTTGTCGAGCAGACTGAGAGAGGACGGAAACTGGCAGAGCAGGAACTACTGGATGTCAGTGAGAGGGTTCAGCTATTACACTCCCAGGTAGTATACAGATTTCCTTGTGGCTTAAATAAAAAGATGCAAAATTCATGGTGGAGAAAGTATCTCATAAGCAATTTCTACTATAAACTATAAATAGAACACTAGTCTGCTGAACCAGAAGAAGAAACTGGAAGGTGACACTTCCCAGCTTCAGACTGAGGTAGAGGAGGCTGTCCAAGAGTGCAGGAATGCTGAGGAAAAGGCCAAAAAAGCCATCACTGATGCTGCCATGATGGCAGAGGAGCTGAAGAAGGAGCAGGACACCAGTGCTCACTTGGAGCGTATGAAGAAAAACATGGAGCAGACCATCAAAGACTTACAGCACCGCCTGGATGAAGCTGAGCAAATTGCCATGAAGGGTGGGAAGAAGCAGGTTCAGAAGCTGGAGGCCAGGGTTAGTAACTAAAATATCCCAAAAATTTAGAAAAGTTTAAAAACAAACACATTTAGCATATCGTTATAGAATGGACCTAAACATTAACTCAGATTTTTCTTGCAGGTGAGAGAGCTGGAAAATGAGGTGGAGATAGAACAGAGAAAGGCCAGTGACTCTGTGAAAGGAATTCGGAAATATGAAAGACGCATCAAGGAGCTCACTTACCAGGTAGACCACTCCTTCTTGTGAAAAAGACAATAATTAAAGCTAATGTCATTAATGCACAAAGTGATTAAGCTATGTCTAAACAATCATGTTTGAGTTGATTTTTTGCCTATCTGAAAAATATCAGTGCAAAGACGTTTGCATAATTGAGCTAAAAGTGTAAAGTGTATAATATAGCATACATACAACAGCATGACTATCTAACATGGTTGCACACCAGGTCTGCTCCTCTGCCACCTTCAGCAGGCCTTGACTCAAAAGCACAGCAGGATCTGCTACATAAATTCCTTTAAGCAGCTGTATTTTTTACTAATTTCATCCTTTTATTTCTCTCTCACAGACTGAGGAGGATCGTAAAAATCTGGCCCGTCTTCAAGACTTGGTAGACAAATTGCAGCTAAAAGTTAAGTCCTACAAGAGAGCTGCAGAGGAAGCTGTAAGTAATAATTTAAACATCATGAACCTGCTATACCTTATGCCATGATTAATCATATGTATTGCCTTTCACCTTTTCTCTGAATTCAAACATTCACTGTTTATTTCACAGGAGGAGCAGGCCAATGCTAATTTGACCAAGTTCCGTAAGATACAGCATGAGCTGGATGAGGCAGAGGAGAGGGCTGATATTGCAGAGTCTCAGGTCAACAAGCTAAGAGCCAAAAGCCGAGACACAGGCAAGGTGAGTGGGGCAATAAAGGTAATTAAATTAGCCAAGGAAAGGCAATGCAAGATTACGAAGGCAGGAATAGTTATTTGAAAAAACAATTTGCATTTGTATATCTGACTAACATGAGGTAAAACATAAATAGAAACTGCTGGACTTAATAATGACACAAAAGGAAACTGGTTGGACAAGATATCAGCTCAAAAAGCTGGAGCATATTGAAATAGTATTACTGACAAAAAAAAAACACTTTTACCTTGCATGTTTACATTTTTCTTTTCTTCCTTTTTTCCATCTTCCAGAAAGGACATGATGAAGAGTGAAGCTCTCATTTGAACCTTTCTTGAAAGCTTGTCTTCTGTGATTCTTCTTCAGTTGCTTGCCTGTAGCCGGATAGAATAAAGTTCATATTCAGTTGAACTCTTTGTCTGCTGTTTATGTTGTCTGTGTGACATTACTTCAGCTATGCATCTCATCCCACACAGAGGTCTGATGTAAGTCTCACTGGTGTAGTACTGTTAGTCATTCTTTCATTAGTCTTGATACAGCTGTAGTATAGGCCTGAAAAGGTATTACACGTTAAGCCATCAGGTGCTTACTTCTGTATTTACATTATCAACTACAAGATATACAATGCACTTGCATATAAAACAGTGTGTTAGCTACTATACAGAAGACAGATTGCTTGCAGAAGAGGCCCAGGGATCACTTGCCCCATTTGCTCCTTTGACTGTTAATAATATTTGTTAATAACAAGGAAAATATTAAGTAATTAAGTAGCCCCTGACTAGTAGGCTGCTTGGTACAAAAAAACCAAGATATCCAGCAGCCTCGTGTTGTTTTGTGGTGAGCATACAAACTGCTAACTTTCCATAATTTTCAGTAATTCAGTGTACATTAAAATACATTAGTGTATTTTGTGTTTTCATATGTAGTCAGACAGCCCATCTGCTTGGTAAATGTATAAACGTTAGAATATTATTGCATATAAAAAGTACAAAACATTTATGTAAATAAATCTATGAAAAACATCCTAGAAATTCTAAAAGTTATTTACGTCTTGAGCACATGGATAATGTAATGAAAGGCACAGAATCACTGAGCAACATGAACCACAATTAACGCTACAGCTGATGGTAGTTATGTGCAGCTGTGCTTGTTAGTTTAATAGAGAAGGGAGCTGCAGATGAAGCAGAACAAAATCAAGTCTTCATTCAAAGATAAAGTTGACCTTAATTAACATGCTCATGTAAGAAATGTGAGTGGGCCTATTGCTCTGCGGTCAGTCTCCTTACATAACATAGATTGCTTAAATCAGCAGTTTCTCCAGTTTAATTTGGTGTGTAAAATTAATGTTAGTTTCAAGCACACTTGCTAAAACAGTCTAGCCCACAGTAGCCACATTTACATGCAGCCTGATAATCTGTTAATAATCCGACTAATATCTTGATCGGAATAGAATACGTCCATGTAAACACCTCAGTCTGAATAGACTAATCCGATTGAGACCATTTGGAATACAATTTCTATCCGATTGATCGAGGTAGGTAAACCTCCAAATAATCCGTTAAATAGAAGAATAATAGACGTGTAAACTCCTGAATCCGATTACATTCCAATTGCGAACATGTAAGTACGTTCTGCGCATGCGCTGCACGTCATAGCGAAAGGTTTATACCGTTCAACATGGCGGAGCAGAAACTGGTCTGCAGAGGAGACGAAGTTTATACTCTGAGCTTTAAAAGACGGCGGTGGGATGGACGTCCAGCTTATGTGTCTCAGAACACGTCTTCATCTCTGCCTTCTTTCATAAGTACATGTGAGGGACGTTTACCTGAGTCTGACATCATTTTAAAGTAATTAAAAACACAATCACTGCTCACTGCTGCTCATCTCACTCTGACTGGACCTCATTTGATGTTCGCTGTCATGGTAACGTGTACTCTAAGTGCTACTCCATGCATGCGCATCATTTTGCATCAGATTACTTCTAGCGAGCATGTAAAGATTTTCCATCAGATTGTTGAGTGGAGTGAGAATAAACACCTCAGTCTGAATCTGTAATCCGATTGTATTAAATCTGATTGGCAAAAGTCTTTGCATGTAAACAGCCAGTTTCCTGACGCACTGGGGCGGAGTCGGTTGAAACCATTACGTTTCACTCTTAAGGGCTCCTTAAGGGTTCTTGAATGGTTCTATTCAGAACCCTTTTCATGCCTAAATGGTTCTTTGGAACCATGGTTCTTCAGATTCGTGGAGAATGTGTTGCATATGGTTCTGTAGCTACAGAAAACTGTTTGCACCAAAAGGGTTCTGCTATTGTTAAGATGCCAAGCTTGTAACAATAACAGAACGTTTTCAGGTGCTATTTAGATCCATTTCCAAAAAGGTTCTGCACAGAACCATGTACAACACATTCTCCATCAATGGTAAAGGCATTTAAGCATCCAAATGCTTCTGAATAGAACCATTCCCTTCACTAAAGAACCCTTGAAGAACCATCTTTTTAAAGAGTGTAACGTTATGGTTTCAAACGACACTGCTAGCTAGTTAGCTAGACTGTTTTAGCATGTGTGTTTGAACTTAGCATAATTTTACACAACGAGTTAAACTGGAGAAACCAAGGATTTTAACAATGTAAGTTACAACATTTAACCTCCATTAATATTAGCTAGCGCTAAATAATACTCAACATGTGAAATTTTACTTTTCTTACCTCAAAATCGGATATTATCACATAAAACGTCACTGCATCACAGCTAGCTGACCAGCTAACCAAGACCACAGCTGCGTGTCCTTCCTCTGCTGGTGTTTTCAAAACACTAATTAAACCCATGGAGGTTAGTTAGCTATAACCATCTATCAAGGTTACTATATACTAAATTTAACACAATTTTATTGTTTTTTTTTCTGTATTTTGGTTCTCTTCTGTCTCTGCAGGTCTAAATCTAACCTTACTCTCCTGCTTTATGACCATAAAGTAAAACCCCGCTGCTGAGACTGAGGCATCTACACATGACGGTTTTGTTTTATAGAAATTGATAAAACTGCATGAAAAAACGGTTAAACGAGGGCGAAGGCGGTTATTTAAACAGAGCCTTTACTGAAAGGACTGCTGAGTACCTACTCCGCATTTAGTGTGTTGTTTGCAAGCTTACATGAGCTGACCAAAAAGTGGTCTTTAACACAAGCTCTTTAGCACATACTGCAAGCCGTTTTAGCCTAAAATGATATGTAATTTAATAAAAAAAAAAATAAACTGTAGACATCTGTAATTAACGATTAACTAAGAATTTAATAGTTAATTAAATAAATAGTTATTCTATTATTTAACTATTCAATTTTAACTAGTAAAACAGTTAGGGCTTGTATCGCTGATGTCATTTTAGGCTAAAAGGGCTCATAGGCGCTGCTCACTGCCTGTGCATTTAAAGTGGCAGTTTGCTCCAAGTACAGCTGGGAGTCGATTCCAAAAAGAATCGGTTCCTGAATCACACACACTCGTGAATCGAGAGTCGACTCCGTAGCTTTGGACTCGATTCCACACAGTGACGCTCCGCGCACACAGAGTCTGATGATGTGATGATGTCACTCACAAAACTACAAAATACAGCGTTCCACAACTCACGCACAGGGCTTTTTAGTGGGGCTTCATTCTAGATGTTTTGGGATTCATGCACATAGCTCAGATCATCTACAGTTTATTCTCATTCGCGATGTAATAGCAGGGCACGACCTGGGCTTTAATGCGGCGCTGTCTCCGCAGCACTACCACAGAATGTGTAGAGAGGAGAATTATCACTCTGCAATGTCTTCCAAGCGGTTTTCTCAAACGCTAGAGGGCGCTCCGGACTGAGTCCAAAATGAATTGGTTGATATGGAGCATTTCAGCAAAATCATAGTTTATAAATGCTTAAAAATTTTAATGTAAAAGAATACAATAATTTCCTGAACAGTAAATATCATAACACCGCTGTTATATGTTTAAGAGCTTTTAAACTCGAGTTATAGGAGTTTAAAATGCCCCGCCTTCTGCAGCACAAAACCCATTGGCTGGAGAAAAGGGGAAACATATAGGTGAGTTTTCTTCGCTTTTTTAGTGAAATACATCCGTCTTCTTTCTAAAATTAAAGAAACGTTCTGGGCGAGTGATTAGAAACTATTTTAGTTCGTTTTTAGCCATTGAGCTGAATTTACTCCCATTCATTAAGGAGTCACTTGCGAGCGCCCTCTGCTGTTTAGCAGTCCTGATTTTAATATAATGGGAGGAATAGGGAGTCTCCAGGCTCCTCATGAACCAGAAATTTACTAACAGAGCGGAAAAGTGGAATCCTGGCTCGGCCAATCATATCACACATCGTAAATTGTAAGCCAATCATATCAGAGCTGGGGAAAGATTGTTTTACTCGCTCTGCAAATTAACGTCCTTGAGTTTCCTTGAGTTATTGTAAATCTGAGTTTAATAAAATCATGCTTTACTAAACACAGGAAGAGAAGGAGAGAGAGAAGCTGAAGGAGACTGACAGGACTGAAGGAGTGGATCTGATGGAGGTTAGTGATCAAGAAGAAAGGAAGGGAGACCTGTTAAAGCTCTCAGTTCATATTAATACTGAATTTAATTGAATGTAACTGAGAAAATATATTTGTCACTATGAGCATAACATTTTATCACCTCGCTTGTCAAACAGGCTGACAGAGCACAATCACACTCTGTCTGACTGCACCAACTGAGACTGAATTGATCTATAATCTGTGCATTTGAATAATATATTTAGGACCTTTGCTTGATCTGTGTCTGTTGTAAATGGATGAATACAGTGTTTAAGCCATACTCGCTCTGAGCTTATTACAAGCTACCAAGAGGCTGATCTACCGTGTGCCAAATGAACCAAACAGCTATTTTTTGTAAAAGTTTCTGGTTGTGGCTACTCTTAGATTTCATGATTAACATGCATTTTGGGGCCATTAAAAATTCCCCTGGAGACCACCCCAGTACAGAGTTATTCCCCCTATCTATGAATCTCTAGTGATACCCCAGCTAACACATTGATAGTCTTGTGGCATTTTACTTTAGACAAAGTGGAAGACAAAATAAAATGTAAAAGAAGCTGAAAACCAGGCTTACCATCAAACAACACATTGCCAGTGCCAAAACTACCCATGTGAAGGAGTTGACAGAGGAGACTCCAGTACTGTTCAGGTCTGCTAAGGTCAGATATAATTAATATTGTCTTGTTTTTTGGAATCTCAGCTGCCTCTTGAAATCGGAATCCAGGTGTGCAAAGTGGGGAAAAGCACAAAAAAGATGCAGAGCACAGGGCCTCCAGGACTAGGACTGGGAAACCCTGTTATAGAATAAGCATATGTAAAAAATATAATTATTTGATGTAATGTTCTAAAATGTAAACCTTAAGTAGTTGCAACCATATTAGATACAGACAAATGTCATGTAAGACATTTGTAGTAAAATTGTTTATATACGTTTGTTGTATTATATATGTTTGTTGTATATTGTATAGTTGTCCAAATGATTTAAATGTGTCTTACCGTATTTCTCAGGTTACATACAAAGTCACATTACCTGTATGGGTGAGAGAGAATGAGTGAGAGCAACTACAACTCATGAAGTTTTTCTTGATTCATCATCCACAACAAGGATCAGAAATTCATTGCTCTTAAATCAGTAGTTACTGATAACTTTTCTGTACTTTTGTAGCATTCGAACTTTATCATGTACACATGCACACAGTTATCTATACATTTGTTGAAGAAAACTTTCAGAGCCTTTCTTACAGACCAAAAAGGAAAGCAATGCTAAACTTACCAGTGTCACTACTCCTCTGGGTGAACAGAGAATAGGGAAATCTACAGTCCTTCAATTGTGTAAACTTACTACAGATCACTACTAGGATGTGAAAGGAAGTGGAGACCAGAGTTAGGGATGCTGTAACAAGCACTATGGTACTGATTAAAGGAGGAGCTGGCACGGAACAGCTGAGCAGGAGGAGGAGGAGGTGTCCAAACGTTCACTTAAGAAAGCACAAGGCAGCAACCTTCAATCACTGTTATATTAAGACCAGTTCTCAGAGGGCTATAGTGCATAACTACTTTGTGGGGGGTCCAGGCACACGATAGATAATAAATAAATAAATGGCACATTTTAAAAGCTCCAATTTTTTCTGATTTTCACTGTTACTTTAATTTAACCATATAAACAGGGAACAGTAGTTCAGCAGGCTAGAACAACAGCCTTTCCACACATTTAAGTACCACTTTGTATACAAAACAGTTTTAAATTAACATATTTAAATGAAATAATTCAGTTAACTCTGATCATTGAACCTTTTTTGTGCTACCAATTTTACATTTAGTGCTGTGATAATTTAGTCTCTTCATATGGTGCAACCTAGCCTTCATCAGTACATTAATGTGCTAACACACTCTCTCAATAGACCTTGTAACCTAAGTAGCTCACGGGGTCCAAAACGGGTGGCAGAATTTGCAAGGTGCTATGATTTATGCCAGACCTTCATGAAGAGACCACCTGCTGCCACCCAGATCTCAATGCACCACACCAGTATAGCTGCTCTTCTCAATCAGACAGAGGCACTCAGGAGGAATTTCACAGAGTTATCTTCGTCCCCAAGGACAAAAGGAAGGAAACAATGCTGCATAAATAAGTCACTGTTCCACCAGCTGAAAGGACAGCAACAGGCATTCAAGTCTATATAAAAAAAAACAAGGACATACTAAGGACATGCTAAGGACATGCACATTGTCTCTTATTTTATAGGTTATAGTGTAGTTTTAATTACAAGCTACGTTAAAGAGACACGTTTTTAAAAGCTTCTCAAAAGTGAGCACTTGAGTTTCACTGTCTAATAAAAAGTGGAATTGAGTTCCTCAGTTCAGAAGCATAATAACTGAACAAGGCCTCTCCACATTTTCTGTATTTTATAGAAGGAACTTGCAAAAGTCCAGTATCTGCAAATCTAAGATCGCGTGTTGGAACATTAACAGATATACACTCCGTGATGTAAGCAGGTGCTTTATGGTCATTCAGAGCCTTAAAACTAGTAGAACTTTAAACTTAATTCTGAATCATCCAGGTGTTCAGTACAGTTCATTTAGAATGGGATTTATACGAGCTCCCTTTTTTGTTTTTGTTAGGGTGTGTACTGTTGCATTTTGTACAAGTTGTAAGGGATGTATTGCTTTCTTAGGAAGTCCAGTAAGATGAGCATTACAGTGAACAACTCTGCTTGTAACAAACGCATCTCTGCGTCACTCTGAGATAGAAAGTTACATTAGTGACTGGGTTTATATGCGGGATAAAACAGAGCTCACACTAAGATCACACCTAGGTTTGTGCTTCGGGTTTGGTGTAAGAAACTAAAGAAGTTTCACATAAAGCAACTTTGAGTATGATCAGTATTTGTATTTTTTTTGTGATTTAATTGTAGAAAATTGTGACATCCCCTGAGAAATATCTGACACACAGCTGAGCTGGTCAGTCTGCCTATAGAGTCTTGATCATCAGAAGGAATGGAATGGAAATGTATAACTGGGTGTTATAAGCGTAGCTATGAAAATTTATATTATGTTTCTTAATGACATCACCTAGAGGTAGCATGTACAAAGAGAAGAGCAAAGGCTCTAAAACTGAACTTTAAGGGACTCAAGAATTTCCATATTCTTTTTGATGAATGATTTTCCATTGAAACCATGAACTGCCTGTTTCCTAAATATGATTTAAACCATTCTAAAACTGTGCAAGAGGTGCTGGGTCGCATTTGATTAAGATGTTGGACCTTGTGCTCAACAGTATCAAAAGCTGCACTAAGGTCTAATAAAACCAGAATATGACGATTTTGTGCATCAGCACTGAGCTTGAGGTCATGCCCAATGTGAACCCATGCGAAGTACTATTGTTAAAAACAAAAACATGACTGAAACTTCTCATGTAGCTTATTTGATATTAGAAACACATTTAAATTTTTGAAAAAACTTTTTCTAAGACTTAAAAAAGAGGCTTGAAATTGGTCTAAAATGATTTAGTATGGAAGGATCCATGCTACATTTGTTTAGTAGAGGCTTCACCAGGGCAGTTTTAAAAGTGTCTGGAAAAGCATGTGTTGACAGACAACAATTTACAATGTGAACACAATCAAAAACCGTCTTAAGGAGTGAAGTAGGAACAGGGTCAAGATCACATGTAGATGAACTTAGCGTGTTTACAACAGTTGTAAACTCCTGATAATTGATAACAGAGAAATTCAGATTTGCCTTTGCCTTTGAGGCCTCTGAGGACTCAATCAGGTAACATGAATGCACTCATATGGTAAGGTGAAGACAGCAGTCTCCCATGGTCCTCGGTTGCTATGGTACATATCACAGTTGACCATTTGTCTCATCACATGGCAAAGTGAAATGCTTAATGATCTCTTATGCATGTTGAGGCACTTGATAGTGCTCCATGGCTGGCAGTATTACATGATGCCATGGCAGGATTCAAATGGAGCGCACTGGAACAACGCTGCACAACATCTCGAAAGTCCAATACTATTTTATTACTATAAGAAGGTGAACAATCCAGTATTGTAACCTTTGGTGCTACAATTGTTTATTTAAATAGTATGATGCCTATGGGTAAATCAAATTTTGCCTTATATTTGAGTTGCATAGGCATAAGCACAACCAGAATATCTAAAACATAAAGTTTAAGAGTTTTGTGATGGAGAAAAATCAAAGTATGTGAGGTATTACTCATTTTGTACAGAATGGATAGATCCTTGTTCCATCCAGAACATAATGAACGAAGCTGAAGTATTTAGTTACATATTTGATTTATCTAATGGTATGTTTTGTAAAAGAAATTGAACAGCATACAAGAGAAACGTACTGAGTCAGAATTGCTCATAGAGGTAAAGACAAGAACCAGATATCTAACATATTTAATGACTGTAAAAGCTACATCCACTGTAAAAAATGTACTTCATGTAATAACAAGCAAATTAAATTGTTTTATTCAACTCCAAGGAATGTGTTGAATAATTGTTGGTCCTTTCAAACTCTTTATTTCAGGTGAGTAAGATTAGTTACACTACCACTACATTAAATAATTTTTAAGGTGGAACTGACAAATCATTTTTAACAGTGCAAAGTAAGTGGCAAAAAAGGTTACAAAAACATTACCAATGTATGTATGCAAAATTTTGGGCACCCCAGTTACAGAATGTTGTGAACATTCTCTACAGGGAATACATTTCTACACATTTTAATTATTGTTTTTTGTTGTTGTTTGTTTTTTGTTTTTGCTTATTGTTTTCTTTTTGCTAAATGTAACATATTGGAAAAAACATGGGGCAAAATTTATAGCACATTTTATGTTTTTCCTGATATGTTAAAACTAAAAAAATAAATAGAAATCATGCAGAAAAATTCCATGTGTAAGCATGTATAGGATGCATTGAATAATCAACTTAATTTGATGGGGGAGGGGGGGTTTTCAAACTTTGGCACATGACTGTATATGCAAGTTGTTGAAAGGCAAAGTAGTACCCAGTAAAAAAAAAAAAAAAAAAAAAAACATACTTTTTTTCAGATTTAAAAATTCTTTTACCATTTTCAACACTGCATAAAAAACTCAGGAGACACATGCAGGTTCACTTTTTGTCATGGTATCATGTACATATAGAGCATAGTGTAGATTACATTTGATATCGGTATCAAAGACAATTTGGGATATTGTGAAAATCCTTGAAAGGAATAGGTGATCACCTTCCCAAATTGGTGACTGATGGACTTGGTGATGAGTCTGGTGATATAAGAATAAAACTGGAAAATATGCTTATAGGTATTATTGTTTTTTTATTTCAGCAGGCTTATTTTTCGACAGGCCAGCATTTACAGCACTTTTTAGGTGTTCATTCCTTTTTCCATCTTTCAGACAAACATTAAGAAAGATATTCTCACTTGACTTCTGAGACCTTCCATGAGTTGTTTGTCTATTACTGAATAAAGCCAGTTCGCAATCCAGCTGCTTGCAAAGCTATTTGTGATGTCAGTAATCTGCAAATCTAAGATCACATGTTGGAACATAAACAGATATACACCCTGTGATGTTACGGTCATTCAAAGTCTTAAAAACTAGTAGCAGAACTTTAAACTCTATTCTGAATGATACAGGTATACAGTACAGTTTTTTAAAAACAGGATTGATACGAGCTCCCTTTTTTGTTTTTGTTGAGATGCGTGCTGCGGCATTTTGTATGAGTTGTAAGGGACGTATTGCTTTCTTAGGAAGTCCAGTAAGATGAGTACAGTGATCAACTCTGCTTGTAACAAATGTGCAAACAAGTTTCTTTGCGTCACTCTGAGATAGAAAGCTACATTAGTGACATGCAGTGTCATGCAGGTTAAACAGAGCTCAGAGTCTAAGATCACACCTAGGTTCGTGTTTCGACTTTGGTATATGAAGATAAAGAACCTAGTTTTTCATAAAGCAGCTTTCTTTGAGTTGTTGTGCGAATGATCAGCATTTTTTTTGTGATGTAATTGTAGAAAATCTTGAAGTCAGAAAAAAAAAAAATTTTCACTGATTTGATTGTACATATTTTGCCGTTTGAAAGATTAGCCAAATAAAGCCTTTCTTGAAATTCTGTGGGTAGTTACTAACTATTATGCATGTTTGGGCATTACATTAGTTCATTGGAAGGTGTGAATTTGTGAGTTTCAATAGTGAGCCACCTGCGGGCATCTCTTTTCTCAGGAAACACTCTGATAAATAAACACAGATGATAAACTTAGAACCATCACTGAAGAAACACTGAGCATTTGTTATAAATTTAGCTTCAAATCACATTTAGCAGTCAGTCTATAATTCACAATAATCACAACAAAAGGTTTTCAGTAGATTGTGTTGTGCTAATTCATCTGACTCATTTCATAGCTTACAGTGTAGATAAATGTAGACAAAAATCAGATTTACTACTGGAACTGACTGTGTGCATAAGAAGGGTGGGAAGATTTTATAAGAATGCAGTGACTTGCTCTGCATATACTAAGATGTCATTGGTTTTTAAGTGCTTGAGTAAAAGCTTATATGCAGATTCAATGCAAAAAAAAGCATGGCAAAGGCCCATTAAAGCTAATATATGAAATATACTACATAAGATAAATGCTATTGTCAGTTTAATGAGAAAAGGCCTGTATTGCAAGGATAATACATGGCATGGACTCCTATAGATGAAGCACAATAGAAATAAATGTCATTGTCTATTCCCACAGCAGAAAGGTCGATTGACAGGTAACCTTGCAGTCAGAGGGGAAGAACACACCAGGGGCAAAGACATGATTCAGTCAGCTAAGGAATGCAAAGGATTACTGAACCCATTTGTCCACACAAATCTAAGGTGTTCAAAGCATGTAGGGCCTACAGTATCTCCAGTAGTAACCTACCCATTGTTCCATCAAAGGGGTACGTTGGTAGCCTTACACACTGGGGGGTGCTGAGAAGTTGATGGACTTGCACAGCTGAGAATTGTCTTTAAGTGTCACTATGGACGTCAGGACAGAATGTTCGACCTATAGCAGCTAATTGAGGAAGCTGTAGTTAGTTTTAGTCCTTAGCATAGTCTTCAAGACGTCATAGGACTCTGTGGCCCTTAAAATAATTGTTTTAACACCTGGTAGTCGCCTTCACAGTGTGCTCAACCTGACATCTTGGCAGCTTTCTTAACCTCTGACTCTGAGGAGCATGTCTGGCTTCATCAAACACATGAAATGTGTTTGCAAGTGTGAACTGACCATCTTGACAAAGAGGAGAATTCTACATTAAAGCCTGCTACAGAAATCCCAGCATCTTTACGATGGTCATAATGTTAAAAAGTCATTATACAATCACTTCACCTCAATGGAACTCTTGTTAGTGTTAATTCATCACATATTTCAAAATGTATTAAAGCATTTAGGGTACAGTAAAGCATTTAAAGCATCTTGTTTGTTGCCTTCATTCCAAGATTCCTTTTTGCACACACTTTTTTGTTTATCCTGTTCAAAAAGTTGAACTCAAAAACAGAGGTAATGAAATTTGTCACAGTAAATTGTATTATTTGAAGGAAATGTGTAATATTTGAAATTCTTACATGAATTCAGATGTTTTTCAGTATTTGGTATATTCCCCTTTGCTTTTATGACAGCATATACTCAAGATCATATCAAGATATATTGTCACGGTCAGAAAAGAACCTTTTATCTGCAACATGGTAACTTTACAGGACAAGGGGAAAAAATTATAACTTGTAATGATATATATATATAGGTAAATATAGGTTAGTTAGTTTCTTTATAATGAGATTTCATCAACCAATTGCTGTTTATTTAAATGTTGCAATGTACCAGAATGTAAGAAAACAAACAACAGTTCTAAATCAAGGTACATATTGATTTTAAAACAACAATGTGAGTTCACAATAATACAAAACAGAGCAATATTACTAGTAAAGGTTTAGTTTGGTATCACTAGTAATCTTTGACTTTCTGTCTAAGTCTGCTAAATAATAACCAGCTGTCATTTACATGGAGTGGGACTGGCAGTGTATTGGAAATAAACATTTCATCAGATAGTAATCTGTATTAATAGTATTTCATGCCTTAACCACATCTTTGCAAGAAACAAATATTACAACAAACTTTTAGAGAAGGATTTCCTCTAAGCAGCAGCAAGTAGTGCTTTTTAAGTGCTAAGACCTTTGTAAATAGACTGCAGCTGCCACAAGGACTCATGAAGAACACTGCCTCAAAGGCTCTCTGTAGTAAATGGAAGAACTTCTAAAAATTAAACAGGGTCATCTTTGTGCTCTAGGATGAAGAATGAAACAATGCCATGTCAATAAGAGGTTAAGCATCTCTGGCACACTGGGTAACAAGTGGGGCGCAGGCACAGCACAAGGCAGAAACTGATATTTTTTTTTCTATTCCATTTATCACATGTTTTGCCAAAGAATTAGAATGTAATTTTTCATGAATAAAGCAATATTTAACAAGCACAGAGATGCTAATATTGAACAACAATGAACATGAAGGTCAGAAACATCCTATAAATTAAAACAAGTCAGGCCTTTTTTGTCACTAATTATTCACAAGGCAACATAAATACTATCATATCATTGATACAGTGGCCAATATGCAATTGGGAATACCAGTCTTAGAGGACTAAAGAAGAGCATCTCAGTTGTCCTGAAGAATGAAATAAAATAATTGGCTTATTGTCATATTTAAAAACTATTACTTATTAAAAAACAAAACTCAGTTAAGTGTAACAGTATTGGAAGTGTCGCAGACTTAGATGGCAAGAGGCAAACCAAAATAGACATTGTGAAATCCAGTGTTGTTCTTGTTGAGCTGTGACGTCGTAAAAGAAGCTCCTAATAAGGGTAGTGCTGAAGCAAGCCTCCTCCCATTACTTAGAGGTTTTGTCCTCAAATTAACTGGACCAGTCATGGGCATCCATGCAAATGACCATATTGGGATGAACAACTCCCTTTAAAAAGGGAGCAGCAAGTCTCCCCAGAGACAGACCACAGGACCGCCTTAGGGTAAGAGCAAAAGGCAAGCTGTCAGCAGCATAGGGTTCTTGAGGTTCATGTAGAGTATTGTGGAGAAGGCCTAATGACTTTAGTCATCCCCAGTGACAGAAAACATTTCAATAGTAGATTGATTTGCCCTTCAGTTTGTTCATTGTAATCATGTTGTAGATGATGCTGTAGATATATATGTAACAAATGCAGGTGTTCATCATCCTCAAAATTGATCATTTCTTTTTTTCATTCTCAGCGTACCATCAGCTCTGCAGCCTGTAGGAACAATTGCTAGACTTCAGGATGGGAGACGCAATCATGGCAGAATTTGGGGCTGCAGCTCCTTTTCTGCGTAAGTCAGATCAGGAGCGTCTGGAGGCCCAGACACGCCCCTTTGACATGAAGAAGGAATGCTTTGTGCAGGACCCTGAAGTTGAGTACGTCAAAGCCTCCATCACCAGCAGAGACGGAGACAAAGTCACCGTTGATACTGAGTTTGGGAAGGTAGATATATTGGTCCAGCTGAATCTAACAACTTACCATCACTTTCTATGTTCTGTGAGCTAAGACTGTTTTTCTCTTTTTTACAGACTGTGACGGTCAAGGAGTGCGATGTTCATCCCCAGAACCCGCCAAAGTTCGATAAAATTGAGGACATGGCGATGTTCACCTTCCTGCACGAGCCTGCTGTGCTGTTTAACCTCAAAGAGCGTTACGCAGCCTGGATGATCTATGTGAGTTAAGAGGGCCTGACAGCTGTCCAACACAAGAATAAAAGTAGAGATTTCACGTTAACCTTTTCTTCATTTTTCTCTGTAGACCTACTCTGGGCTTTTCTGTGTAACTGTCAACCCCTACAAGTGGCTGCCAGTGTACAACCAAGAGGTTGTCGTTGCCTACAGAGGCAAGAAGAGGACTGAAGCTCCTCCTCACATCTTCTCCATCTCTGACAATGCCTACCAGTACATGCTGTCAGGTAAACTTACTACACTGTGATACAGCATAACTATTTATGTATAATGTGCACATCTGTACATGTTCAAAATGTCTTTTTATGTTCTGACTATACAGACAGAGAGAACCAGTCTGTCCTTATCACGTAAGTACAGAACATGCAACAGTAACAATTGTTTATATTAATATGCATTGTATTTTTCTGAAAGTCTATGTTCAATTCTCATCTCTAGTGGAGAATCTGGTGCTGGAAAGACTGTGAACACCAAAAGAGTAATCCAGTACTTCGCCAGCATTGCAGCAACAACTGGCAAGAAAGATTCAGCCATGGAGAAAAAGGTTTCCTAGCAGTTTTACTCAGAAGAGCACGTTCCTACGTTTTATAAATAATTGAATATCAGCTGTTTAAAGCACATGTTGATTTTTTACTATAGGGCACCCTGGAGGACCAGATCATCCAGTGTAACCCTGCCCTGGAAGCCTTTGGTAATGCCAAGACCATCAGAAATGACAACTCCTCACGATTTGTAAGTTTACTGTATTATTATGTACATAATTATCTGGTTAGGATTCACAGCAAGTCCAACATTTTCATCCACTTTATCTCAACAGGGTAAATTCATTCGTATCCACTTCGGTGTCAGTGGAAAGTTGGCTTCTGCTGATATTGAGACCTGTGAGTACAATTTTCTCTCATGTAATGTTTTCCAAAAGACTAAATTAACATTTAAGTCTACAGTCTTTCTGACCTCTTAATTTCCATCTAGATCTTCTGGAGAAGTCTCGTGTCACTTATCAGCTCAAAGCTGAGAGAGACTACCACATCTTCTACCAGATCCTGTCTCAGAGGAAACCTGAGCTGCTGGGTAGGTGCAGTGTTCTCCCTATAATGTTAAATAAAAAATATTATAATATTTATTTATCTTTACATGTGGCACTTTTGATCCACTGACTGGCCTCTCTCACTGAGTTAACAAGTGGCGTTGTAGCTTATGTATGTTACAGTGACAGAATACTGTAGTTATGCTACATAATTTCAAATCATTAGTGTTATGTCACTGTGACATACAGTGAGCTATAAAATCAGTTATATGCTATGTCAACTAACAAAGAGTCATTACACAACCCAAGTTCAGGAAAAAAAAAAACATAGTTGTTACATCAACTTTTGACATCAAAACTGGCAAGTGCAACCTTTACGACACATGTCATCAATAGGAATAAGTTTTATAGCTGTTTATGTAGATTTATGAAGGGCTTTTGCAGGTGTCATGTTGCTTTACGACCGTTGACCTTCAGTAAATTTTTGCCAGATATTTCTACATATTCCACACTATAACACACCTATGTCCACACTTGATTGGCTGTTAGCCTTTAAGTTAAATTAAGCATACTAGAGTGGGTCTATAACAGTGGGTCTTAATAACTCTTACACTTAAATTTTTTTTTGTTGTTGTTTTACAGAAATGTTGCTCATTACCAGCAACCCTTATGACTACGCCTACATCTCCCAAGGAGAGACACAAGTGGCATCAATCAATGATGCTGATGAGCTTATTGCTACTGATGTGAGTGTGAAACTTTACTGAAAATTCTCTTGGAATTGTTTGTCCTCACACTACTGCAGTTAGTAACATATATTTGGTTAATAGGAAGCTTTTGATGTGCTGGGCTTCACTCAAGAGGAGAAGAATGGCATCTACAAGCTGACTGGTGCCATCATGCACTTTGGTAACACAAAGTTTAAGCAAAAGCAGAGAGAGGAGCAGGCTGAGGCAGACGGCACTGAGGGTTGGTGTTGATTGGAGCCTAAACCCAACATAAATGACATTAAAGATTCCCATTTTCACACGGATGCATTTTAAAATGTTGCACATTCTTTTTATATCTTGAACAGATACTGACAAAGTCGCATACCTAATGGGCCTAAACTCTGCTGATCTGATTAAGGGTTTGTGTCACCCAAGAGTCAAAGTAGGAAATGAGTGGGTCACCAAAGGGCAGAATGTCCAGCAGGTGAATATCCTGGCTATTTTTTTTTACTTTTTCTAGAATTTGTGTCTTGTGACGTTGTTAATTCTGACATGTATGTGTTCTTTCTTTAGGTGTATTATGCTATTGGTGCTCTGTCTAAGTCAGTGTATGAGAAGATGTTCCTTTGGATGGTTGTGAGAATCAACCAATCTTTGGATACCAAGCAGCCTCGCCAGTACTTCATTGGTGTGCTGGACATTGCTGGCTTTGAGATCTTTGATGTGTGTAATACCTCTTTTATACTTACTTTCATTCTGATAACATTTGTTCTGGGATGGTTTGTGTTTCATCTACATTAATGATGCTACATTTGTGCTCCAGTTCAACACCTTTGAGCAGCTGTGCATCAACTTCACTAATGAGAAGTTGCAGCAGTTTTTCAACCACCACATGTTTGTACTGGAGCAAGAAGAGTACAAGAAGGAGGGCATTGAATGGGAGTTCATTGACTTCGGCATGGACTTGCAGGCCTGCATTGAGCTTATTGAAAAGGTAAGTAAATACAGTTTTGACACTGTAGTCTTGAAACAAATTAAATTATCTGGATGCATAGGGCTTATATATGGATTATGTATAGCTGCTGATTAATCCTGTGTGGCAGTTATTTGGATGTCGTGCTTAAATGGCCAGCTTCAGATAACATTATGTCAAAGTGATAGAGGGTAGGACTCCGACTTGGCTATTCTAAAATATATATTTTTTTTCTGTTTGAGTTGATGTGTTCTTGATTTGATCTTGTGTTCAAGATCATTGTCAGTGTTTTCAAACCCCATACTATTATACTCCATCCACCATGCTTCAGAGCTGAGATGAGGTTAAGGAGTGGTTAGCACAGTATTTTTGATCTCTAAACATCTCATCATAGCAACATGACTCATATGTCCATAGAACACTCTTGTAATACTGCATGTTTTAAACAGCTGCAAGTCCAGGTGGTCTTTAGCAAACCTGTGACAGGCAGCAGTGGTTACTTCACCAATAACTTTCCATCACCACCACTTCTGTTCAGGGATTTTCTTACAGGACTCATCAACACAGATATTATCACATGGAAAAGATACCTGCACATCATTAGATGTCAATCTAGGGTCATTTGTTACTTGTTTGAGCATTCTATATTATGCTTTTGCACTGATCTTGGTAGACCTTGATTGTTTAAACCATTTGCTCAGTATAGGCATGGAACTGTCAAATGTTGTTTTTGTTGTTTGTTAAATAAAACCATTTTTAACTGTTATTATGAATTAGATTAAGATCATATCACATTTTACAAGACATTCACACAGTAATTTGTAAAATTCCAGAGGATACATGCATTTTTTTACATTCATATGGTTTATTTTAAAATATAAAAAGAACACATCAGAATTCCTAATTGTAAACTTTTCTGTAATTTCAGCCCATGGGTATCATGTCCATCCTTGAAGAGGAGTGCATGTTCCCCAAGGCCAGCGATGCCACATTCAAAGCTAAGCTTTATGACAACCACTTGGGCAAGAATCCCAACTTCCAGAAGCCCAGGATTGTGAAGGGTAAACCAGAGGCCCACTTCGCCTTGGTTCACTATGCTGGCACTGTTGACTATAACATCATGAACTGGCTGGTGAAGAACAAGGATCCCCTCAATGAAACTGTTGTGGGACTTTTCCAGAAGTCAACTCTGAAGTTGTTGGCCCAGCTGTTTGCTGGCTATGCTGGTGCTGACTCAGGTAAAAGACATTACAAAAAAAAATGCTAATGGTAAAATGCAAAAGGTAATATACTTTTTTAGTTTATATGGGTGCTGATGGAACAACAACTACTTTATTTTAAATAGCTTCAGAATCCGGTGGAAAGGGTGGCAAAGGTGGCAAAAAGAAGGGTTCTTCATTCCAGACTGTGTCTGCACTCCACAGGGTGAGATTTGACATCCTGTTTATCACTTTGAGGAAAAAAGGAGTAGGAAAATACAGTAAAACTTAACAGTTCTTCTTATATCATCTACAGGAGAACTTGAACAAGCTGATGGCCAACTTGAGGTCCACTCACCCACACTTTGTGCGTTGCCTCATCCCCAATGAGACTAAGACTCCTGGAGTGATGGAAAATCCCCTTGTCATGCATCAGCTGCGCTGTAACGGTGTGCTGGAAGGCATCAGAATCTGCAGAAAGGGCTTCCCCAACAGGATTCTCTATGGTGACTTTAAACAACGGTGAGACTTGTCTTTAAAATTAATCTTTTTATTTTTAATAGAGCTTTTATATATTACTATTGGCATAAGTAGAAAGTTAGAAGACCAATATATTTAACATTGTTGTTTTTCATTTTCAGTTACCGTATCCTGAATCCTGCTGCAATTCCTGAGGGACAATTCATTGACAACAAAAAGGGTGCAGAAAAACTTCTTGGCTCTCTGGACATTGATCATAACCAGTATAAGTTGGGACACACAAAGGTAAAACACCAACAAGCTAAATTCCACACCAACAGTTTTCACTGCTCTTTTCAGACACACAGTCACCTATAATGTTTGTCTTCCTCCCTGTGTAGGTGTTCTTCAAGGCAGGTCTTCTTGGTCAACTTGAGGAGATGCGAGATGATCGACTTGCCCTTATTATCACTGGTATTCAGGCCAGAGCTCGTGGTATTCTATCAAGAATTGAATTCCAGAAGATTGTAGAAAGAAGGTGGGATTACACCCTCTTTCAAAAACTAATTATATTTTACTCATCCTTACACGTACTGGTAAGAGGTAAAAAAATTCTGTTTTTTACTCTTCGCAGGGATTCTTTGCTGGTAATCCAGTGGAATGTCCGTGCTTTCATGGGTGTCAAGAATTGGCCCTGGATGAAGCTGTACTTCAAGATCAAACCTTTGTTGAAGTCAGCCGAGGCTGAGAAAGAAATGGCCAACATGAAGGAAGAGTTCACAAAGTTGAAGGAGGCCTATGCTAAATCTGAATCTCGCAGGAAGGAACTGGAAGAAAAGATGGTGACTCTTCTCCAAGAGAAGAATGACTTACAGCTCCAAGTGCAATCTGTAAGTTTACAGTATCATACCATATGATACTTCACACTATGAATCTTCATCTTGCCCACTAAAATATTTATTTATTTCTTCCAATTAGGAGCAAGATAATCTCTCAGATGCTGAGGAGAGGTGTGAGGGTCTGATCAAGAGCAAGATCCAATTTGAAGCCAAAGTCAAAGAGCTGACTGAAAGGCTGGAAGATGAAGAAGAGATGAATGCTGAGCTAACTGCTAAGAAGAGAAAGCTGGAGGATGAATGTTCTGAGCTTAAGAAGGACATTGATGACTTGGAGCTTACTCTGGCCAAAGTGGAGAAAGAAAAGCATGCCACTGAGAATAAGGTATGAATTATTACCTTAACATTTGGTTTATCAAGAATATGGCATTCGACTAGCCCACTAATGTTTTGGTGTCATTCCTAAGGTTAAAAACCTGACTGAAGAGATGGCAGCTCTGGATGAAATCATTGCCAAGCTGACCAAGGAGAAGAAAGCTCTGCAAGAGGCCCACCAGCAAACACTGGATGACCTCCAAAGTGAAGAGGACAAAGTCAACTCACTGACAAAAGCCAAAGCCAAGCTTGAGCAGCAAGTTGATGATGTAGGTTCAGATTTATCCTATTCATTGTACAAAAGCCCCATGAACATTGATAAAGGTGTCTTAACAACATGCTACTTTCACCGTTTTTGAACAGCTTGAAGGATCCCTAGAACAAGAAAAGAAGATACGTATGGACCTTGAGAGAGCTAAGAGAAAGTTGGAGGGTGACTTAAAGTTGACCCAGGAAAACATTATGGACCTAGAGAATGACAAACAGCAAATGGAGGAGAAGCTGAAGAAGTCAGATCATAACTTCATGCTCAAAAATCTTGTACATGCCGTTTAATGAGAAAAAAATGATTTCAATATCCTTTTTTCTCTATGTAGGAAAGACTTTGAAATAAGTCAGCTAAACAGCAAAATTGAAGATGAACAAGCAGTATGCGCCCAGCTCCAAAAGAAACTGAAGGAACTGCAGGTAACTATAAAGATGTTATTTAAGTGAAAGCTTTTGCTTTTGCTTTCGTTTAACCAATGCTTACATTTTTAATTCTCTGCCTATATAGGCCCGCATTGAGGAGTTGGAAGAAGAGCTTGAGGCTGAAAGAGCTGCTCGGGCCAAGGTTGAGAAGCAGAGGGCAGACTTGGCCAGAGAACTGGAGGAAATTAGTGAGAGGCTGGAGGAGGCTGGTGGAGCCACTGCTGCCCAGATTGAAATGAACAAGAAGAGAGAGGCCGAGTTCCAGAAACTGCGCAGAGACCTTGAAGAGGCCACTCTGCAACATGAAGCTACTGCTGCTGCACTGAGGAAGAAAAATGCTGACAGTGTGGCTGATCTGGGAGAACAGATTGACAACCTTCAGAGAGTGAAGCAGAAGCTTGAGAAGGAAAAGACTGAGCTTAAGCTGGAACTTGATGATGTGGTCTCCAACATGGAGCAGATTGCGAAGGCAAAGGTTGGTAGTGTTATGTAATCTATGTGTTAGTATGAAACACTGTGGCAAAGGTGGATGTCATTAATCACGTTAATTAATATTGAACCTTCTTGCCTTTTAGACAAACTTGGAGAAAATGTGCAGAACTTTGGAGGACCAAATGAGTGAATTCCGAGTAAAGGCAGAAGAGGGCCAACGCACAATTAACGATTTCACTATGCAGAAAGCTAAGCTTCAAACTGAGAATGGCAAGTACATAAATATTTCTGCTAGATTTATGAGGTAATGCAAGAAAAGAATGAACTAAACTATGATGTTCTTGTTATGTAATTCAGGTGAGCTTTCAAGACAGCTAGAAGAGAAAGATTCGTTGGTCTCCCAGCTCACTAGAAGCAAACAGTCATACACTCAGCAAATTGAGGACCTCAAGAGACAACTGGAAGAAGAAGTCAAGGTAGACAGTCTTATGTATAGTTGTTTGTAGTCTTACATTGTTGCATAGTATTTAATGTTTATTTAGTATTTCATGTTTATACAGTATTTAATGTTTACAAATATGTGACTAGGCTAAGAATGCCCTGGCCCATGCAGTGCAGTCCGCTCGCCATGATTCTGACTTGCTTAGAGAGCAGTTTGAGGAGGAGCAGGAAGCCAAGGCTGAGCTGCAGCGCAGTCTCTCCAAAGCCAACTCTGAAGTGGCTCAGTGGAGAACCAAGTATGAAACTGATGCCATCCAGAGAACAGAGGAGCTGGAGGACGCAAAGTAAGTTATGAGAAACTGCTTATTTTAACAACATAAGGAAAGAAATAATTTTATTTATATTTTTAAACACTTTCTGTTCTGTCACACAGGAAGAAACTTGCTCAGCGTCTGCAAGATGCAGAGGAAGCTGTGGAAGCTGTCAATGCCAAATGCTCCTCTCTGGAGAAGACCAAGCACAGACTGCAGAATGAGATTGAAGATCTCATGGTCGATGTAGAAAGATCCAATGCTGCTGCTGCAGCTCTGGACAAGAAGCAAAGAAACTTTGACAAGGCAAGCAACTCAAATTTATTTAATTTATTTATTTCTTCCTTTGAACATTGAACCAGTTACTCGGTGTAGACATTTATAATTATTTACACATTCTCCTTCATATATATTAACAGGTTCTGGCAGAGTGGAAGCAGAAGTATGAAGAGTCCCAGAGTGAACTAGAGAGCTCCCAGAAGGAGGCCAGATCTTTTAGCACTGAACTCTTCAAGCTGAAGAACTCCTATGAGGAGGCACTTGATCATCTGGAGACTATGAAAAGGGAGAATAAGAACCTCCAAGGTCAGTAGGTTATGTTCATGTAAGGAACAGAGTAAAGTTTAAAATGTAAATGAGCAATCAATAGAGCATTTTCTCATTCAACAGAGGAAATTGCTGATGTCACTGAACAACTTGGTGAGAGTGGAAAGAGCATCCATGAGCTTGAGAAAATTAGGAAACAGCTGGAACAAGAAAAATGTGAAATTCAGGCAGCCCTAGAGGAGGCTGAAGTAAGACATAATCATATATTTGACACTGTTCATTAACAGAAATTTTACTTAAAAATAATAACACTATTTTTCATTCACTATAAAGGGCTCACTTGAGCATGAGGAGGGCAAGATCCTAAGGGCTCAGCTGGAGTTCAACCAAGTAAAGGCTGATATTGAGCGTAAGCTGGGCGAGAAGGATGAGGAGATGGAACAGGCCAAGAGAAACCACCAGAGAGTGGTGGACACTCTGCAAAGCTCTCTGGAGTCTGAGACTCGCAGCAGGAATGAAGCTCTCAGGATAAAGAAGAAGATGGAGGGAGACCTCAATGAGATGGAGATTCAGCTTAGCCAGGCTAACAGGCAGGCAGCAGAGGCACAGAAGCAACTCAAGGGTCTCCATGGGCATCTGAAGGTATGTCCTCAAGTAATATGTTGTGACCTAAGTTTGTCACCCGAGATGTGTGAAATAGTAAAGTTTGAAATTCCACAATTGATCCAGAGTATATGCTAACATGTTAACACATTCAAATTCAAATTAAATATTATAGCAAAATTGGGGCTTAATCCTAAACAGATTTTTGTTAAACTTGCACTTCACAGGATGCTCAACTGCAGTTGGACGATGCTCTCCGTGGCAATGATGATTTCAAAGAGAACATTGCTATTGTGGAGAGACGCAACAATCTGCTACAATCTGAACTAGATGAGCTGAGATCCTTGGTGGAGCAGACTGAGAGAGGCAGGAAACTGGCAGAGCAGGAACTGCTGGATGTCAGTGAGAGGGTCCAGCTGTTGCACTCTCAGGTATGCAATCTGCAGAACAACAACACTATCAATTTCATAAAACAAACACAAATTCATATGGACCACAAAAAGGAAGAAGAGAATGTCTAAAGTTTTTACATTTCAGAACACTAGTTTGCTGAACCAGAAGAAGAAACTGGAAGGTGACACTTCCCAGCTTCAGACTGAGGTAGAGGAGGCTGTCCAAGAGTGCAGGAATGCTGAGGAAAAGGCCAAAAAAGCCATCACTGATGCTGCCATGATGGCAGAGGAGCTGAAGAAAGAGCAGGACACCAGTGCTCACTTGGAGCGTATGAAGAAAAACATGGAGCAGACCATCAAGGACCTGCAGCACCGACTGGATGAAGCTGAGCAAATTGCTATGAAGGGTGGGAAGAAGCAGGTTCAGAAGCTGGAAGCCAGGGTTAGTAACAAAAAAAATGCACCATTAACTTTCACATTTCTTCTTCTGAGACTGAACACTGGTATTTTCTTTTTCGTAGGTGAGGGAGCTGGAAAATGAGGTGGAGATGGAACAAAGGAGGAGTTCTGAATCCGTTAAAGGTGTCCGCAAGTATGAGAGACGCATCAAGGAATTGACCTACCAGGTACACAGTTTAGTAAAAGTGACTTAAAACAAGTACGTTGCCCAAAATTCTGGAAAATATTTCCTTCATGTATTCTCTGAAAGAACTGCTTCACTATTGGTAGAGTTAAGTCACTAAATTAACTGCAGTTCACCTAAATGCAGCATACACTGACAAATTACATTAGCAATGTTAGAGAATGCAGTTTGGGATCTATTATTTCATTAACTATGCTAAATGTTTTGTATGTCTAAACAATATAGATTAATAGAGTAACATACACTCTTACCATTCTCAGTGTTTGCATTGGTGGAATCTGTATCTCTACTTTTATGCATCATTTCTTTATTTTTGCACAGACTGAGGAGGATCGTAAGAATCTGGCCCGCCTGCAGGACCTGGTGGACAAACTGCAGCTAAAGGTTAAGTCCTACAAGAGAGCTGCAGAGGAAGCTGTAAGTAAACATAAGTACACTTAGCCAGTTCAGTCAGTCCTTTTCAAAACCAATCAGATTATCCTGAATGATATATTGTAGGAGGAACAGGCGAACAGCAACCTTGGAAAGTTCCGCAAACTGCAGCACGAGCTGGAAGAAGCAGAAGAGAGGGCTGATATTGCCGAGTCTCAGGTCAACAAGCTGAGAGCCAAAAGCCGTGATCCAGGCTCCAAGGTAACCCAAAACACTGGTTTGCAAGAACTATAGAAAATCTGGGACTTATGCAAAATATCCACACAATAAATGTAATGCTTGGTGTGCATGTGACTATAATAACTATTATATATTACAGTGTATAATCACCATTGCTTTTTCCCTTTATTTAACTTCTCTACCACAGAAAGGGCATGATGAAGAATGAAGTTCTCAACAGGACCTTTCTGAAAAGCTCTTCAGTGTAGTGCTTTGTAATTGTCCACAAATAAATAAAGCTTGATTTATTCACACACTGATTTTGTTTTTCCCCTGTTTTTTTTCCCATAGATAGAAAGCATACAGTACACTAAGGTACAGTATTTAAGAAATATTATTTGTTTGTTTTTAAACAAATATGCACTTGCATACTGTGTAGTAGCCAATACAGAGAAAGACAAAGAGTTTTGTATGGTAGGACGTTTGAAAAGGTCATAATGTATGGCACATCAGCCTTCTAATGCCCTCACAAAAAAGAAAGTGGGGCACATACATTAAGAAAAGAAGTAAAGCATGACTTGGGCATTATTACACCACAGCTTTTAATTACTATGAATCATTTCAGCAAGTGATTTCAAAATGACTTCAAAGTATCCACATTATTCAAAGAGTCCACATGATTCACACAGTTACAACAACAGCTCTTGTAGAATCATCCCATCATAATTATGCTACCAAATATATGCAAAAACATATTTCAGAGTATAGTCATCTCTACCCCAACTTTAAACCTGCCCAATGTTTATCCATTTATCTTATTTATCTGAGCATCAAACCTCATTAAGAGCAATATCTAAATAAAGTATGGTTCACTGTAACAAAACTACATCTGCTTAATTATCCACAAAAGTTGAAGTGATGCCGGACTGCTGTTTCACTGTAAACACAGAGTTAAGTACAAAATGACCATGTTTTCTATGTGAATTAATTCTATTAATTTTTAGAAAAACAGATAAGGTGTTAAAAAGAGTCCTCTCTAACCTTTGGTTCATGACAGACGCAATAACATCCTAATAATAGTGCAGTGTTTGACAAAAGGAGGCTCTGGTTACAGCTTTCAACACAAGCTGTCCAAGCCGTAAGGTACCTCTATTTCTTCGACCCCTGCTACAGCACATACGTATCTGTGTCATTCAGACAGCTGAGAATGAGACACCACAAAGAATCATGGAGCTTAGAATAGCTTGCATAAGTGCTAAGACTAAGTAAGGTTTTTTTGTGTGCGAGAGCAAGACAATTGCAGAATATGAGGTCAAGGCAGACTTGACAATCCACAAAGGTCTTTGGTATTGGATGATGGGTCAGTTCAAACCACAAGACCAAGGTGATAATAGCCTAACAGTATCCTTAAGTAGAGCCAGGGCTAATATAGTTATCTTGACCTGGACTTGACCTTCTCAGCACTTCCTTATTGACCATCTTAAGGTTATAATTTATAAGACAGTGGCTCTCATTTCTTCTTATGGAGTATCACTGCCCTAATTATTATTAGAGTTTCCCTGCTCCCAACACACCTGATGTAACTAATGAACTAACTGACAAGATTTTGAGTTGAACTGTGCGAGTATTAGAGCCAGGAAACAATCCAACTTGCAGGCACTGGTCCTCCTGGACCAGCACTGAGAACCACTGGTCTAAAAGCATTTAGAAGATTCTCTATAGGTAAAATCTAACCAGTGGATCCTCTTTAGCAATATATTTACTTCTTGGTAAAGATTTCATTACTATAATGAGCAGCGTTGAGTAACACAACAGTGAACTTGAATGAGTTTTATGCCAGTAAAGTAACAGAGCATTAAGACTGGAAGCTTACACAGTACTGATCCAGTAACAGCATTAAAAATGTATGTGTTATGTGACATATAAAGTATATTGAAAGAAAGTTTTACATTAAATTCACTTATCATAAATAAATAGGTGTAAATATGTTAGGTGTAAAAAAGTGAGCATGTCAAAAAACATTTATAATTCAAATGATAAAGATCTAAAACACACAAGCACCCTTTTGAATACTTAGCCAAAAAAATATAATAGTCTTAGAAAACACTTTTTGAAGCCAGTGTACAACTGTATGCAAAAGTTTTAACACCTTTGGTCAAATGACATTTTGTGGATTTTCTAAATGAAAATCTTCCTCTGCAGGAAATTATTAGATTATTATTTATAGTTTTTTGCTGAGATGGGCTGCATTTGAGCTGAAATGGATTGAGCTAAGGTTCTTGGCATAAAATAAATGAGAGTAAAGCACCTGTCTTTGTGCAATATACATGTCTATAAGAGCAGACACAGCTGACACACACTGTGTGAAAGAGACTAGCACCTGTCTTTTTCTGGGGTCCATGCAAAGGCAAGGTCATTATTCTATAGCTCTCCTAGATTGACTTCTGTGCTGTCTACTGGGAGTTCTACAATGCTCAGTGCCATCTTGTTTGCACTGCATTGTTTCCTTGCCTTTATCCTTGAACACAAAGATAAACCTGTGAAATTCCTAGCGGGTGCCTCGCACTGATTGAGAAGGACAGCATGTGAGGGCCGTTCAGATCTTGATAACTGTTCTGGCACATCTCCCAAATCATGTGATGAGCGACACTGAACAATTTGCATTGTCTTAAGTAAAAATATGAAAAACAGATGTAGGATACATAGTGTCATAGCCATCTTCATAAAGACAGGAAAAAGTAACCTGCTATAGGTTTGGGCAAAAGCTATTTGTAACAAAGGTAGACTTATGTTTAAATAAATGTTTAACCATATATATATATATATATATATATATATATATATATATATATATATACACTAAGATAACTAATTAAGATGCTTACTATGGGAAGAATGTAAGTAAATTAGTATATAATTAGTATTTTATATTCAATATGTAAAAGTTGACCAAAGTGCTGTACATAAAGAGAAATATATAAAACAATAAATACAATCCCAAATAACCAAGGAAAAACTAAACAGTTATTCAAAAAGAACAAATATAATGAAACTATTAAAATGTAATTATAATAAAATAATCTAAATATTCAAAATGTAACAATCTTATTTATGAAAAAAGTCTTGATTTGAAAATGGTACTAGATGAAGCATTTCTAGCATTTAGAGGCAATTCAAACCATACAAAATGCAAAAGATAACATGAATAACAATTACTAACTGAATTAGTAGTTATCTTAGCAGTAAGTAGGTAACTTATCATTACAGTAATAAGTCTAGGTTTTATGCCAGACTTCCCTAAAAGCCTTTTGTCTGTCTGCTCTGCATCGTGCAAACTCAAACGCACAGCCGGTTCTGTAGGCAGACAGACATTGATATTCATTACACGATCCTCGTAGAAAGAGATAGACACATTGTGATATAGACCCTTTTCCTTTTTTCAATCTGTAAAGCCTTCCACCTGCTCTGCTACTGCCTCTCATACAAAGATGTTTCCTGTCACCCAAAAGGGAGCACACACGCCTAACCAAATACAGCATGTCCACATCACCACTACATACATTCTTATCGTTCTGCTTCTATTCCGTCCCTATATAAAGACCCACTGTGATAAGCTCCAACCACATACTTCATTGCCCCTCAAGGTAAGTCATACTGTATCCTTGCTTAAAACTTTAATGCTATTGATATGTGCATGAAACAGGGGGGTTTAAGACTCTGACTGCACAGGACTGCTGATTTTAACTGTCTGGTGAAAAACATTTACTTTGGATGAACAGAACATTGTTTTCTGTCCTTGCCAGGTCTAGCACAGCAAATTTCTCCTGTGTGTTGAACAAATGTATGTATTATAAAAAATATTTCATGTGCATGTATGAAATTTTTTTTTTGCCTCATATACTTTAAAATGCAATACACTTAAACAGCAATTAAGAAAAAGTTATCCAAACTGTAAAAGAGAAAAAAAGATATTTAAAATCTACTTTCTCTGTATTGACACTACACTCTTGCAATTACCGAATGTGTCCTCAGTTCATTGAAAGATGGGAGACGCGGCAATGGAGGAGTTTGGGCCTGCAGCTCCTTTTCTGCGTAAGTCAGATAAGGAACGTCTGGAGGCCCAGACTCGGCCATTTGACATGAAGAAGGAATGCTTTGTGCCGGACCCTGAAGTTGAGTATGTCAAAGCCTCCATCAAGAGCAGAGACGGAGACAAAGTCACCGTTGATACTGAGTTTGGGAAGGTAGGGATACTGGAAATATGTACACTCTTAATCATAAAGGTTCCTAAATGGTTCTTGTTTTGGACATACGCATCTAGTAAAAAAGTCTTTAATTGGTATCGAGGCTGGAGGTTCTTCACCCTTGCACATCTCATTTATAAAAGTGACCCTTCAATGTAGCATTCACTGAAAGGTTCTTAATGGAGCCAAAAGTGTTTCTTCTATGGTATGACTGCAAAGAACGTCTTTGGCAACTTCATCTTAATGTGCTGGGTTCCCAGACATATTTAAGCCACAGTGTAATGACATCATTGGAAAAACTAAGACAGACTGTGGTGGATAAAAAGTGACAGTCATGTTCAATTTATTAAGAAACAAGCTTCACTTTCTATGTTCTGTGAGCTAAGACTGTTTTTCTCTTTTTTACAGACTGTGACGGTCAAGGAGTGCGATGTTCATCCCCAGAACCCGCCAAAATTCGATAAAATTGAGGACATGGCGATGTTCACCTTCCTGCACGAGCCTGCTGTGCTGTTTAACCTCAAAGAGCGTTACGCAGCCTGGATGATCTATGTGAGTTAAGAGGGCCTGACAGCTGTCCAACACAAGAATAAAAGTAGAGATTTCACGTTAACCTTTTCTTCATTTTTCTCTGTAGACCTACTCTGGGCTTTTCTGTGTAACTGTCAACCCCTACAAGTGGCTGCCAGTGTACAACCAAGAGGTTGTCGTTGCCTACAGAGGCAAGAAGAGGACTGAAGCTCCTCCTCACATCTTCTCCATCTCTGACAATGCCTACCAGTACATGCTGTCAGGTAAACTTACTACACTGTGATACAGCATAACTATTTATGTATAATGTGCACATCTGTACATGTTCAAAATGTCTTTTTATGTTCTGACTATACAGACAGAGAGAACCAGTCTGTCCTTATCACGTAAGTACAGAACATGCAACAGTAACAATTGTTTATATTAATATGCATTGTATTTTTCTGAAAGTCTATGTTCAATTCTCATCTCTAGTGGAGAATCTGGTGCTGGAAAGACTGTGAACACCAAAAGAGTAATCCAGTACTTCGCCAGCATTGCAGCAACATCTGGCAAGAAAGATTTAGCCATGGAGAAAAAGGTTTCCTAGCAGTTTTACTCAGAAGAGCACGTTCCTACGTTTTATAAATAATTGAATATCAGCTGTTTAAAGCACATGTTGATTTTTTACTATAGGGCACCCTGGAGGATCAGATCATCCAGTGTAACCCTGCCCTGGAAGCCTTTGGTAATGCCAAGACCATCAGAAATGACAACTCCTCACGATTTGTAAGTTTACTGTATTATTATGTACATAATTATCCGGTTAGGATTCACAGCAAGTCCAACATTTTCATCCACTTTATCTCAACAGGGTAAATTCATTCGTATCCACTTTGGTGTCAGTGGAAAGTTGGCTTCTGCTGATATTGAGACCTGTGAGTACAATTTTCTCTCATGTAATGTTTTCCAAAAGACTGAATTAACATTTAAGTCTACAGTCTTTCTGACCTCTTAATTTCCATCTAGATCTTCTGGAGAAGTCTCGTGTCACTTTTCAGCTTAAAGCTGAGAGAGACTACCACATCTTCTACCAGATCCTGTCTCAGAGGAAACCTGAGCTGCTGGGTAGGTGCAGTGTTCTCCCTATAATGAGCATTTGATGCATACATGACACTCTTCAGTCACAGACTGGTTCGGTAAAGATAAGTTCTATTCTTTCAATGTTTAAAGCACACCTTTTCTGCTGGACCTCCCTAATGAATAAAGAGCTTTTGAAGTTGTTTAGGGGTTTCAGGATAAAGGCCTTCATATACTTTCAGCGAAACAAAGCTTGTGAGGATTGCCTCATACCTTTGTGAACTTACAAGCTCACATATTATCTGTGGTTTCATTTGGCTGAAAGCTGCTCTTCAGTCTTTCATTTTTGAATTATGTCACACCTCATTTGCACCAAAAATCTCAGGCATTGCATGACTATTTCTGCATGTAGCTCATCCAGCTGCCACGTACATGACACAGAGATTGTGACCCAGGATGTCTGCAGTACTTTCCTTTCTCCACAATAACATATTGTTCGCCGATGCCAGGTGAACATTGTTTCCGCACAAGAAAGATACAGAGGTCTTAAGAAAAACCATGTGTAGTCTTGAGAACTTAAAAATCTTACTGACATATCCATATAGTACACAAAGACCAATATGTGAATACTCTGTCTCACAGAAATGTTGCTCATTACCAACAACCCTTATGACTACGCCTACATCTCCCAAGGAGAGACACAAGTGGCATCAATCAATGATGCTGATGAGCTTATTGCTACTGATGTGAGTGTGAAACTTTACTGAAAATTCTCTTGGAATTGGTTGTCCTCACACTACTGCAGTTAGTAACATATATTTGGTTAATAGGAAGCTTTTGATGTGCTGGGCTTTACTCAAGAGGAGAAGAATGGCATCTACAAGCTGATTGGTGCCATCATGCACTTTGGTAACATGAAGTTTAAGCAGAAGCAAAGAGAAGAGCAGGCTGAGGCAGACGGCACTGAAGGTTGGTGCTAATTGGAGCCTAAACCTCACATAAACAACTGACCTCCATGAGGGCATGTTACTAATATGTTAAGTCCATATACCAATATATATCAATATCTCTTTAAATCCTTGACAGATGCTGACAAAGTCGCATACCTAATGGGCCTAAACTCTGCTGATCTGATTAAGGGTTTGTGTCATCCAAGAGTCAAAGTAGGAAATGAGTGGGTCACCAAAGGGCAGAATGTCCAGCAGGTGAATATCCTGGCTATTTTTTTTACCTTTTTTTAGAATTTGTGTCTTGTGACGTTGCTAATTCTGACATGTATGTGTTCTTTCTATAGGTGTATTATGCTGTCGGTGCTCTGTCTAAGTCAGTGTATGAGAAGATGTTCCTTTGGATGGTTGTGAGAATCAACCAATCTTTGGACACCAAGCAGCCTCGCCAGTACTTCATTGGTGTGCTGGACATTGCTGGCTTTGAAATCTTTGATGTGTGTAATACCTCTTTTATACTTACTTTCATTCTGATAGCATTTGTTCTGGGATGGTTTGTGTTTCATCTACATTAATGATGCTACATTTGTGCTCCAGTTCAACACTTTCGAGCAGCTGTGCATCAACTTCACTAATGAGAAGTTGCAGCAGTTTTTCAACCACCACATGTTTGTACTGGAGCAAGAAGAGTACAAGAAGGAGGGCATTGAATGGGAGTTCATTGACTTCGGCATGGACTTGCAGGCCTGCATTGAGCTTATTGAAAAGGTAAGCAGATAATGCTTAAATAAAATACTACATTTCCAGTTGTAGAAAATTATATTTTCAAAACAACCATGTTCTCTGCATTTCAGCCCATGGGTATCATGTCCATCCTTGAAGAGGAGTGCATGTTCCCCAAGGCCAGCGATGCCACATTCAAAGCTAAGCTTTATGACAACCACTTGGGCAAGAATCCCAACTTCCAGAAGCCCAGGATTGTGAAGGGTAAACCAGAGGCCCACTTCGCCTTGGTTCACTATGCTGGCACTGTTGACTATAACATCATGAACTGGCTGGTGAAGAACAAGGATCCCCTCAATGAAACTGTTGTGGGACTTTTCCAGAAGTCAACTCTGAAGTTGTTGGGCCAGCTGTTTGCTGGCTATGCTGGTGCTGACTCAGGTAAAAGACATTACAAAAAAAATGCTAATGGTAAAATGCAAAAGGTAATATACTTTTTTTGTTTATATGGGTGCTGATGGAACAACAACTACTTTATTTTAAATAGCTTCAGAATCTGGTGGAAAGGGTGGCAAAGGTGGCAAAAAGAAGGGTTCTTCATTCCAGACCGTGTCTGCACTCCACAGGGTGAGCCTTTGACCTACCGATACAAATGGCATATGAAACTGCAATAATTCAACATAACACTCCTTAATCATGCCATCCATAGGAGAATCTCAACAAGCTGATGACCAACCTGAGATCAACTCATCCCCACTTTGTGCGCTGCATCATCCCCAATGAGACTAAGACTCCTGGGGCCATGGAGAACCCTCTTGTCATGCACCAGCTGCGCTGTAACGGTGTGCTGGAAGGCATCAGAATCTGCAGAAAGGGCTTCCCCAACAGGATTCTCTATGGTGACTTTAAACAACGGTGAGACTTGTCTTTAAAATTAATCTTTTTATTTTTAATAGAGCTTTTATATATTACTATTGGCATAAGTAGAAAGTTAGAAGACATATGCCCAGAAAGAGTACCACAGATGCAATTTTTGCATTAAGAGTGTTGGTAGAGAAGTACAGAGAAGGTCAGAAGGAGCTACATTGTGTCTTTGTGGATCTAGAGAAGGCATATGATAGGGTGCCAAGAGAGGAACTGTGGTACTGTATGAGGAAGTCAGGTTTAGCTGAAAAGTATGTTAGGGTGGTGCAGGACATATATGAGGATAGTGAGACAGTGGTGAGGTGTGCAGTTGGAGTGACAAATGGTTTCAAGGTGAAGGTAGGGTTACATCAGGGATCAGCTTTGAGCCCCTTCTTGTTTGCAATGGTGATGGAAAGGTTGACAGATAAGATCAGGCAGGAGGCTCCATGGACCATGATGTTTGCAGATGACATTGTAATCTGTGGTGAGAGTAGAGAGCAGGTGGAAGAGAATCTGGAGAGGTGGAGGTTTGCACTGGAGAGGAGAGGAATGAAGGTCAGCAGAGACAAGACAGAATACATGTGTGTGAATGAGAGGGAGGCAGGTGGAAAGGTGAAGATGCAAGGAGTAGAGGTCGTAAAGGTGGATGACTTTAAATATCTTGGGTCAACCATCCAGAGCAATGGACAGTGTAGAACAGAGGTGAAGAAGAGGGCGCAGGCAGGATGGAGTGGGTGGAGACGGGTGTCAGGGTTGATGTGTGACAGAAGGATAGCAGCAAGAGTGAAAGGGAAGGTTTACAAGACAGTAGTGCGTCCTGCTATGATGTATGGTTTGGAGACTGTGGCTCTGTCTAAAAGACAGGAGGCTGAGTTGGAGGTGGCGGAGATAAAGATGCTGAGATTTTCGTTGGGAGTGACAAGGATGGACAAGTTTAGAAATGATCAGAGGGACAGTGAAGGTGGAGCAGTTTGGAGATAAAGCCATAGAGGCCAGGTTGAGATGGTCTGGACATGTGTTGAGGAGGAATAGTGGATATATTGGTCAAGGAATGTTGGAGATGGAGCTGCCGGGTAGAAGGAGAAGAGGTAGACCTCAGAGAAGGTTTATGGATGTAGTGAAGGTGGACATGGAGATGGTTGGTGTAAAAGTAGAGTAGGCAGTTGATAGGGCAAGATGGAGGCAGATGATCCGCTGTGGAGACCCCTAAAGGGAGCAGCCGAAAGAAGAAGAAGAAGAAGAAGAAGAAAGTTAGAAGACCAATATATTTAACATTGTTGTTTTTCATTTTCAGTTACCGTATCCTGAATCCTGCTGCTATTCCTGAGGGACAATTCATTGACAACAAAAAGGGTGCAGAAAAACTTCTTGGCTCTCTGGACATTGATCACAACCAGTATAAGTTGGGACACACAAAGGTAAAACACCAACAAGCTAAATTCCACACCAACAGTTTTCACTGCTCTTTTCAGACACACAGTTACCTATAATGTTTGTCTTCCTCCCTGTGTAGGTGTTCTTCAAGGCAGGTCTTCTTGGTCAACTTGAGGAGATGCGAGATGATCGACTTGCCCTTATTATCACTGGTATTCAGGCCAGAGCTCGTGGTGTTCTGTCGAGAATTGAATTCCAGAAGATTGTAGAAAGAAGGTGGGATTACACCCTCTTTCAAAAACTAATTATATTTTACTCATCCTTACACGTACTGGTAAGAGGTAAAAAAATTCTGTTTTTTACTCTTCGCAGGGATGCCTTGCTAGTAATCCAGTGGAATGTCCGTGCTTTCATGGGTGTCAAGAATTGGCCCTGGATGAAGCTGTACTTCAAGATCAAACCTTTGTTGAAGTCAGCCGAGGCTGAGAAAGAAATGGCCAACATGAAGGAAGAGTTCACAAAGTTGAAGGAGGCCTATGCTAAATCTGAATCTCGCAGGAAGGAACTGGAAGAAAAGATGGTGACTCTTCTCCAAGAGAAGAATGACCTACAGCTACAAGTCCAGTCCGTGAGTCTATATGTGTAATATGTGTAAAATGTATATTCCACTTATACATGAATAGTTTTGTGTAATTCACAATTTGTACAGTGGTTTCATACACATGCATTTATCTATCATTGTAGGAGCAAGACAATCTCTCAGATGCTGAAGAGCGATGTGAAGGTCTAATTAAGAACAAGATTCAGCTTGAGGCCAAATGCAAAGAGTTGACTGAGAGACTGGAAGATGAAGAGGAAATGAATGCTGAATTGGTTGCAAAGAAGAGAAAGCTGGAGGACGAATGCTCTGAGCTTAAGAAGGACATTGATGACTTGGAGCTTACTCTGGCCAAAGTGGAGAAAGAAAAGCATGCCACTGAGAATAAGGTATGAATTATTACCTTGAACATGTTGATTATCAAGAATATGGCATTCGACTAGCCCACTAATGTTTTGGTGTCATTCCTAAGGTTAAAAACCTGACTGAAGAGATGGCAGCTCTGGATGAAATCATTGCCAAGCTGACTAAAGAGAAGAAAGCTCTGCAAGAGGCCCACCAGCAAACACTGGATGACCTCCAGAGTGAGGAGGACAAAGTCAACTCACTGACAAAAGCTAAAGCCAAGCTGGAACAACAAGTTGATGATGTGAGTATCCTAAATGTTACAACTGTAGAAATGTAAAAAAAATGTAAAAAAAAATGTAAAAAAAAGAAAATTTTATGTTACTAAACTCTTTAACTTTTATTGGCATGCTCTAGCTTGAAGGCTCCCTTGAGCAAGAAAAGAAAATACGAATGGATCTGGAGCGTGCCAAGAGAAAGCTTGAGGGTGACTTGAAGTTGACCCAAGAGAATGTCATGGACCTGGAAAATGATAAGCAACAAATGGAGGAGAGGCTGAAGAAGTAAAAAGTTCTCCAGAAATAAATCTTCCACAATAAATCACTGAAGACTCCTAGCAATAGTGCACTAATGAAAATGCAATTTCTTGTACTACAGAAAAGACTTTGAGATCAGCCAGCTCAACAGCAAAATTGAAGATGAGCAAGCACTAGCAGCGCAGCTCCAGAAGAAACTGAAGGAGCTGCAGGTAAGTCAAAAACAGACAAAGGGGATATTCAGTCATACCTATGAATTGAATTGGCTAAATGAGGCTTTTCTGGATATAGGCTCGCATTGAAGAGCTTGAGGAAGAGCTGGAGGCAGAGAGAGCTGCCCGAGCTAAGGTTGAGAAACAGAGGGCAGACTTATCAAGAGAACTGGAAGAGATCAGCGAAAGGCTGGAGGAGGCTGGTGGAGCCACTGCTGCCCAGATTGAAATGAACAAGAAGAGAGAAGCCGAGTTCCAGAAACTGCGCAGAGACCTTGAAGAGGCCACTCTGCAACATGAAGCCACTGCTGCTACACTGAGGAAGAAAAATGCTGACAGTGTGGCTGATCTGGGAGAACAGATTGACAACCTTCAGAGAGTGAAGCAGAAGCTTGAAAAAGAGAAGAGTGAACTGAGACTTGAGCTGGATGATGTGGTTTCCAACATGGAGCAAATTGTCAAGGCCAAGGTAATCATGCACTGTGTATACAGTATATACTGTGCATATAGATATGTACATCACACCTTAAATGCTAAATACATCAATCTATATTTCCAGACAAACCTGGAGAAAATGTGTAGAACCCTGGAGGATCAGATGAATGAATTCAGAACCAAAGCTGAAGAAGGACAGCGCACCATCAATGATTTTTCAATGCAGAAGGCCAAGCTTCAGACTGAAAATGGTAAGTGTATCATTGACCCAGAAAATAAGTCGTATTTACACAGAGAAACTTATCTGTCTTCTGTTCCAGGTGAGCTTTCCAGGCAGCTAGAAGAAAAAGACTCCTTGGTCTCGCAGCTGACAAGAGGGAAACAGTCCCACACCCAGCAGATTGAAGACCTTAAAAGACAACTGGAGGAGGAAGTCAAGGTGTTTTCAAAGGAGAATTATCAATGCTTTTAAAACCAAAATACTATTAAAATCACATTTCTCAAATGTGCTCCTAAACTTCTTTCCAGGCTAAGAATGCCCTGGCCCATGCAGTACAGTCCGCTCGCCACGATGCTGACCTGTTGAGAGAGCAGTATGAGGAGGAGCAGGAGGCCAAGGCTGAGCTGCAGCGCAGTCTGTCCAAGGCCCACTCTGAAGTGGCTCAGTGGAGAACCAAATATGAAACTGATGCTATTCAGAGGACAGAGGAGCTGGAAGATGCAAAGTAAGGGACAATAAACTGTTTTATAAAGAAAGAATTATTTTCAAATAAAGGTGAATCCTGTGTTCTTTAACTTTTTGCTTGCTTTAGAATATCATATACATGACAAATCCTACCATTACAGCAAATCAATAAATGCTAATATATGAATAAATATAATACAATATAAGACAAAAAGTAATCTTTTATGGTTTCACTTAAATCAGGAAAAAACTTGCTCAGCGTCTGCAAGATGCAGAGGAAGCTGTGGAAGCTGTCAATGCCAAATGTTCCTCTCTGGAGAAAACCAAGCACAGGCTGCAGAATGAGATTGAAGACCTCATGGTTGATGTAGAAAGATCCAATGCTGCAGCTGCTGCTCTGGACAAGAAGCAAAGAAACTTTGACAAGGTAGATACCAAACAGGCACATATTTCAAATATCAATAACACAATACTTGGTTGAATGCTTGAAAAAAGGATACTGATCTCAGATCAGATATTCAAAATACAACTTCTGCTGCTTGTCAACAAAACATAATGATAATCAAAATAAGCAACTTGTAGCAGATTACACTGAGAATTGCTGCATTTCACTAGATATGACACTGCCCATCTTGCTATTTTAAAACAATATGCAACCCCAAAAATGTTCCAGTTGGCTACCTTAGCATCTTAGATTCTTTTTGCCCAATGAAATCAGGTTCTGGCAGAGTGGAAGCAGAAGTATGAAGAATCACAGACTGAGCTGGAGAGCTCCCAGAAGGAGGCCAGATCTTTAAGTACTGAACTCTTCAAGCTCAAGAACTCCTATGAGGAGTCTTTGGATCACCTGGAGACTACGAAAAGAGAGAACAAGAACCTCCAAGGTTATATTAACATGCTTTTCTTCCAAAATCACAATACTTATCATTCAGGATGTTTTTTATCTTAACACTTTTTTATGTATTGAACAGAGGAAATTGCTGACCTCTCTGAACAACTTGGTGAGAGTGGAAAGAGTATTCATGAGCTGGAAAAAGCAAGGAAACAACTAGAGCAGGAGAAAGCTGAGATCCAAGCAGCTCTGGAGGAAGCTGAAGTAAGCACTGCACAACAGTGATGTATATATTTCAACATCACCAGTCCATAAGAACATATGCTCTATTATGTTTCCAGAGCCAACGCCCACCAAAGATATCTGTATAGCTCCTGGTGTACCAAAAAAATGTCAGGAGAACAGTGGTGTTGTTATGTTAATGTTCTCACTCTGAAGTGGCAAGATGGGGCTCAAAAAGGACAGTACAAGACCTTTAAATGATTCTTTGTAATGCAGTGAACACAGTGTTCTGGGATGTCTTGAATCTCTTTTTCTATTGGAAGGGCTCCCTTGAGCATGAGGAGGGAAAAATCCTAAGGGCTCAACTGGAGTTCAACCAAGTAAAGGCTGATATTGAGCGTAAGCTGGCAGAGAAGGATGAGGAGATGGAGCAGGCCAAGAGGAACCACCAGAGAGTGGTGGACACCCTGCAAACCTCTCTGGAGTCTGAGACTCGCAGCAGGAATGAAGCCCTCAGGATAAAGAAGAAGATGGAGGGAGACCTCAATGAGATGGAGATTCAGCTTAGCCAGGCTAACAGGCAGGCAGCAGAGGCACAGAAGCAACTCAAGGGTCTCCATGGGCATCTGAAGGTAGGCCTGAAAACACATGATAGGAAGTAGTATTGGTAAAATCTTATCAGTTGTGAAATTCAACTGCTACATTGTGAACATTTACCTTGTAGGATGCTCAACTGCAGTTGGATGATGCTCTCCGTGGCAATGATGATCTTAAAGAGAACATTGCTATTGTGGAGAGACGCAACAATCTGCTACAAGCTGAACTAGATGAGCTGAGATCCCTTGTTGAGCAGACTGAGAGGGGCAGGAAACTGGCGGAGCAGGAACTGCTGGATGTCAGTGAGAGGGTCCAGCTGTTGCACTCTCAGGTATGCAATCTGCGGAAGAACAACACTATCAATTTTATAAAACAAACACAAATTCATATGGACCACAAAAAGGAAGAAGAGAATGTCTAAAGTTTTTACATTTCAGAACACTAGTTTGCTGAACCAGAAGAAGAAACTGGAAGGTGACACTTCCCAGCTTCAGACTGAGGTAGAGGAGGCTGTCCAAGAGTGCAGGAATGCTGAGGAAAAGGCCAAAAAAGCCATCACTGATGCTGCCATGATGGCAGAGGAGCTGAAGAAAGAGCAGGACACCAGTGCTCACTTGGAGCGTATGAAGAAAAACATGGAGCAGACCATCAAAGACTTACAGCATCGTCTAGATGAGGCTGAACAAATTGCCATGAAGGGTGGGAAGAAGCAGGTTCAGAAGCTGGAAGCCAGGGTAAATTGCTTTTCTTAAATTGTTTAACATATTTAGTGTAAACTTTGTTCTTCATAGATGTTTGTGCTCAACCTAATACCTCCTCTATAATTCTAGGTCAGAGAACTGGAAACAGAGGTGGAGATGGAACAGAGGAAGGCCAGTGATTCAGTGAAGGGTGTCCGTAAATATGAGCGGCGCATTAAGGAGCTGACATACCAGGTTTTTACCCTTTTAGTACAGCACTTACCATTTTCACAGCATGCAGCAAAAAAAAAAAAAAAAAGAAAAAAAAGTGGACAAAAATGAACAGACTCTGCATCTGTTGCAGACTGAGGAGGATCGTAAGAATCTGGCCCGTCTTCAGGATTTGGTAGACAAACTCCAGCTGAAGGTTAAGTCCTACAAGAGAGCTGCAGAGGAAGCTGTAAGTACAAGGCTGAACTGACCTTCAGTTCAACTGACCTTACTGTTCACGTCATGTTTGTTTTTGTCAATAACTACTGGTTCACGCTTGCAGGAGGAGCAGGCCAATGCCAATCTTGGAAAGTTCCGTAAGCTGCAGCATGAGCTGGATGAGGCAGAAGAGAGGGCTGATATTGCTGAGTCTCAGGTCAACAAGCTGAGAGCCAAAAGCCGTGATACAGGCTCCAAGGCAAGTTGTCAAGTTAATATGCTTGAAAATATATTATAAGTTAAACACATAAACATGTTGATCTTTATGATGTTTCTTATCATTCACTTGCTATGTTGACAAAACAGATCAACGTTCTCTGTATTTGTTACAGAAAGGACATGATGAGTGAAGTTTCCTGCAGAAGACTGGAAATCTTTGGATCACCATCATTTCCTACTTTTAATGTATAATAAAAAAAGAATTTGCAGTTCAAAATATGTAGTGTGGCTTTTTTTTTTTATTACATTCCCACCACATTCCATAAAACAGACGCACTATCATGCTAGCTCATGCCTACACATGCTTACAACAGTTTGCAAAACTGTATTCCAAAGCTTGTGAAATTACTAAATTACAACAATCAACTGACATGGTGGGGAGATTTTTTTTGTCCTGTAGTAAAAGATATTACTATTTTGATTATTAAAACAAACTGAGATTAATGACTGTATATTCATGTAATTTCTGTGCACTATGGCTAGTCACATAATATTCCAAAAGCTCACAAAGTGTAAGCAAAGGTTTCTTCATTATTTGTACTTCTTTAGATGCACAATGCACACACGGCAAACACAAAGGACATGTTTTAAATGTGGATCAGGGCTCAGAAACACACTAAATGAAACTGTTATTATTTAAAGTAGTGATGACTAGTTATCAAACAGACATTTAAACCTTCGCCTCCTTCTCTTGTACACACTTGCTCCCACCAACTGTCACAGCTATGATACTGCTGTCCTTTTCAAAGGACAGAACAATTTTTACTCCAAGTGACAAGGTTCGTTTCCAAACCTTGACCTCAAGACTTAAGCCTCAGCTAAAGAGTTCAGCCCAGCAGCAGCTCCCACTGAGTCCCACTAAGACCTTTTATTGTTTTACATATTTAAATCCATCTTTCAGGTTTAACAAAAGCCATGTACAGTGGTTTGCAAACGTATTCAGACTCAATGTGGTGGTTGAACACTTTGTGTTGGCTTTTCCTTTTATTCATTAGCTGTAATTACCTGTGGTTGCCTGTATCTGTAGAATTAGGTTTTTGTTTTAGTACACTGAAAAATCTTTTTTTAGAATTAATTTTCTGTCATATTGTTCAGTGCATTTGTCCTTAAGTATTAACTAGCTTTTCAGGTCCTGCCATAGAGAAGCTGAGAAGCACTGCCATAGCACAATGCTTCACTGTGGTTTTGCCCCAAACATTTCATCAAAATATTCAAACACAATATTCCTGTCACATCTGACTGTACATCTTAGCACCCTTTAAATATCCTTTTTATAAAGTTCCTTTCCTGCTCCATTTCACTCATTTATTATTTATTTTAGAATAAAACTGTACTAATCTATGCAATAAAATCAACCTGAGAACCTCGTCCAAAATTTGTACACTTAAGTGGAAGCATGCATTTTCAGGCAGAAACATGAAATGAGTACATGAGCTGCTCTCAGATCTAGAGCACCCTCTTGTGGATGAAATTACAGTTTCCTTAACTAACTACTAAAATGTAACCGCATTTTATGTCTTATTTTTCACTACTGTAATGATTTTCATCACAGATTATGTATACATTTTTTATATTCATTTTTTTCTCACCACAATAATCTTAATGTATAGTTGTCCTCTTGAAACGTTTTCCCTTTTATTACCTCCTGAGGATTATTACTTAATAGTTACATGGACACAAAGCTTCAGAGGCTAAAGTGGAATGCATAATGTAATGAAGATGTGAAGATCTAAAGGTATTCAGAGTGGTTTGATGTGAAATGGTGCATTGTAGAGAAACTTACTGACATAGGTAACTTTACAGTAGTAGTGATGGAAACCAGGGATCACGATCATCATAGTTATCTAGTTCTTCTACCTGCTAGGTCTTTAGATGCTCAAAAGAGGCCAAAAAAGGCAAACTTACATAAACATATGAAAAGTAGTTGCAACTTTCTTATGACATCCAACATATGAAATCCAACAAAACCAATCTAATTCAATATCTTCCTTTGCAAAACTGATTAGTAGGTCTGGTTTTGTGCTTTTTTTGCCATGTAAAGCACATTAAAAGGCATTTAACCCTATGGAGATTACTACACAAATGTATTACTTGGGATAATCATTTTTATTATCACAGATTGCTTCTTTATATCAAACTAACCTTTGCCTTCATCATAATGTTATTCTGCTTCACCTCCTGAAATCATCCAGTGCTCTTCCCTACACTCACTGATCCCTTCCACTTCTCAATACCCTTCCTGAACTCCTTTATCCTGAAAAAAAGGAATAATGAATCTGAATGCTAGAGTCTAACAAAGTTCAACAAGAAGTACTCCATTGGTTGAATGTATATTTACATAAGGCTGTAATGTTTTTTGAATCTTGAAATCATTCAGACAGTATTTCTGCTGTAGACAAGAACCAAACATACGAAGAAATTCATGACACGTCCAATGTTTTAAACACCTTATTTTATTTAATGTTTAATAATCACATCACTAGTTAACAATTGATCACAATAAACACTTCTTTCAAACCAGAAAATAAAATGAATTTCAAATGTATATGGAAAACAAAACAAAGGACAATGTCTGCAAATGGACAATGTCTACCAAACACATCCCACTTGTTCTGCATGCTCTTAGTATGTTTTCTTTTAGTACTCTCTATTAGCAGAAGCGCATTTAAGGGGCTTCCCCCAACATGACGTGGAGGATTTCAATAAAATCTTAATATTTATGTAAGATGTGTGGTAGTCTTCTGAAGCCTCAATATGGCTTGAGCGAGGGTGGTATGCTTTGTATTTATGACTTCATGATAAGGTACTGAAGCTTGCCATGGTGAGATCCCCAATTTCACACGTTACACTGGACCTCTCCTCTCGTTCCCTGCCTCAACAGGGCGCCCTGGTCCTCCATGGCAGAAATAAAACAGTGCAAATCGAAAACATTCAATGCGAAACCCTGCTCTTACATTTTTAACCATTTAGCTAAGGACATCATGCCTGCAGTGTGCTATTCAGATTTTAAGACTAGATGGGCAAGGAGCAATACGAGACTCATCGAGATTCATCAGGACCTCTGCATAAACTTTGCATTTTGCTTGTAGGAGTCTAACACACTACCCACAACCACGACCAGCATACCAAAGCAATGGCAGTACGACAGAAACACAAATACAAGTGTCTTGCATGTTTAGTACTTTATGTTTCAAAAACATTCTTTCACCTCAGCCCTTTTCTCATGGGAAAAAAAAGGCAGACCAACTTTAGTTTTTAATAATGATAATAATAATAAATATTAATAATAATCACTGAAATCATAATGATCTTAATAACAATAATAATCAAAATGACAAGCACACTCCCTAAAAACCTTAAAGGTTAATATTCTTTTCATCTTTTCCATCTAGTTTTTTTCCTTCCTGCGGCGATGCTCAATGTAAAAACCGTAAATATATATATTTACATAAAACCGTGTGCTAGCAACTGAGGATGACCAAGAAAGTGTTCAATGAAAATAAGCAGAGTACACTGCACTTGACAGTAAGATGGCTGCAATCAGGCACAGGGAATTGACTTTAAAATGACCAAAGCTAGAGGTTACAAAATAGAGTAAGACCTCAATTAGAGAGCCATACCCAGAGCATTTGAAAGCTGCACAACAACACAGCTCAAATACAAATATCTACAAACCTCTCATCTGTCAAAAACACTTCTATATAAATAATAACCTTTATTGCCCATGAGCCTAAATAAAAATTAAGATACAATGTTTTTTCCCTAGTTCAATACTGAGTCAATGATTTCTCATCAATGCCAGTTCCCTCAATCAAATATTTCTGTGATAATGTAGATTTGTTCTTATTATGCATGTGCATTAAACTTCTCTGTGATTCATTACAAAATGTTTAAAACCTTCAATAAATGATGGTGATTAATAGTAACGAAGGATACGTAAGATCATCTTTATGGTAGAGCCTTTTCTTTCTTTAGTAGCACTAATTTGAAGTTAAAAAGAGGGCAAAACTGCAGTAGCATTTCTAACCAAAGAACTACCCTTACTCATCCTCGCCACCGTCTTAACCCTAAACAGGAAAAGCTACTAAGAAAACATCTCCCTTCTCCACTGTAGAACAGACGCAGCACCGTAGAACTATGTGATGTGTAGAGTTTTCTGAACGGGATACAATATTCGGACTCAGGCTATTTAAAGGCGACTAAGATTGAGTGCTACAAGAAAAATAAGCTACAACGTAATGGTCTACTGTCTCTAACGTCTCGTTTGAATATCCATGTGCATTGCTGATGCTTTAATAAAGGTTAAGCTACGATTTTAGCTCTCTGAAACACCTCTGCTGGAACAGTAAGCACGATTAGGTATAGGTACAATGTAGGTACAGTCCAAGTAAGTCTTCATAAAGCAACAATTAATCTAGCTGAAAGAAAAGGTTTTGTGTCAGGCTGTGACATTCTGAATGTCTCTGTATCTTCCTAAAGGCAGTGGCAGACCCAGACTCTTTCCAGTTTCAGGTAATTAGGATAAGAGGCACAAACTTGAATGACACAAGGCTTCGTTCCTCCTTCCATCTCAAACATGCTTCGGCCATTACACCAGGTCCATCCAACCACAAACATCTATCATGATTGCCGTTGGTTCATCGTTAACAGCTTCATGCCAAGTCAACTTCACGTAACATCCACTTCATATATCTACTCCCTTCCTCACATGTTCGCTCTTTACCTTCCATGAACCTCCCTCACCACCTGCTGACCATGTACACTTTCTGAGACCCATGTGGAGCTGTGTCTGAGATGTAAGCTTTGCTTCCTGTGCGTATGTTTCAAGAAGAAATTTCAAGAAGAATGTCCTATAGGCAGAGACCAATGTATTGCTTTACAAGAAGAAAAACCAATAAAAGAACCAAACAAACAAGCACAACGAGAAATGAAAAGTCAAACAAACGTAATAGAACACAGCTCATAGCCACAGAGTTCACTCAAACACATCACAAAACACAGAATTTTAGAGCGATTTAGATCAACCTACAGCTGAAACAGATTACTTTGTTTTAAACGTGAGTTGTTATGAAGGACAGCGAAGGATGGGAGTAAGTTATGAGAGTTATGAGAGTGGGGGATATCGAAGCAGGGTAGTCAATGGTTCTTATAGGATCACGTGACAGCCCCGCATAATGAACAAAGAGCTGCAACACAAAACTATGGGTTGATATCCCTAAAATGAGTACTTGCATCAGCTTAGTAAACACAGGAGTATAGGTCATGTATTTATCCAGTTGATTACACCATGGGAGATCCTAACAGAGATTAGATCCTGCTAAGACTGCAGTACTGAATAAAACTACACTTGCAAGGAGAACTAGCCTACAACATGCTCTAATGGATAGTGTTGCAACCAAGTGAGTATGAACAACATGAGTTGTGTAGCTGAGGAGAGGTGGACGAAGAGATTCTGCTATATTCATTTCACCTATTCATTATCAGACTGAAACAGTCTGTGAAGGGAGGGGCCGAGGTTTTGTGAGTTAACCGATGAGAGGAGGAGGTCACGTCCGGAGTCCAGTGAGTGAGCCAGAGTTGCACCCTTGTCCTTGAGAGGCAAGGACGAGGGCAGGGCTTGTGGAGGAACGAGGGAAGCTGGCGGTCACCAACGAGTCGTTGAGCGAGAGACTGCTGCGGAGCGGATGGGGATGGGCAGGGCTGTCACCCAGGGCAGGCCAGGTTATGATGTCAGCGCCGTGGTCCGTGCGAGAGCGCGCTTTCTCGCGGAAGTTTAGCTTGAAAGACTCAATCTGCAGCGGAAGAGGGGGTGTTGGAAAAACAGAAAGACAGGAGGAGGATTGGGCATTAAAGGGAGGAGAAAGGGTCAGGAGAGGAGGTGTGTGGGGGGGGGGATTGAAATGAAAAGGGTAAAGTGACAGCAAAAAGCAGAATTAGATGCCTGAAAAATAAGAAGTCAAGATGATTTGGCAGTCAGGGGCTTTGGAAAGGAGATTACAGACTCTTTTTCTTTTTTTTAAACAAAAATAACTAATACAAAAATGAATGAACACAAATACAAGAAAATCAGAAATCAAATTACAAATGAATAACATGAAATGATCAAATACAGTCATATGCAAATACGTCTGACAACAACTCTATAAGGAGGTAATGCCAATTCTTGATGGCATTCTAGTATGACACAAGCCTTCACCTGCCTCATCCACAATTATTTACTGCTGTAGTGACAGCTCTTCCTTCAAGCATCATCTATGGCTGCTACACAAAAATGTAGAATATACCCCTTTTTATAAGACAGCTAAAAAGTACAATAAGAAAATGGCAAGGCAAAGTCCCAAATCAGAAACTGTTGCCATTTTTAATATTATCAAGAGAGATGCACCAACATCATCCCCATTAAAACACAAAGTACAGACTGCATGATTAACATACTCCCTACACAAAATGACCAATCAAGAAAGTTTTCTACATGTACCTATGAACTACTGGACTGATTACATTTTAGCCTGACACATAACAGGGGCTTCTGAGGGAGGGTCATAGAGTGGACCTTGGGACAGGAGCAGGGTGACACACAAACTTACTTGTTTCAGGGATGAGCGAGTCCAGGCCCTGGGGGTCCCGGAGCGCATCGCCCCCACATGGAGTGCCCTCCTTCAGCCCATTCTCCTTGGCAGGACTGGCTGCCGGCTGGGGTACCAAGGAGCCACTAGAGGGAGCCCCACTCCCCTCAACTGTCTCCTGTTGCCCCTCAGCCTAGAAACACACAGCAGCATGTCAATAGGAGAGATGGAGATGGAATGGATTTGCGTATGTGATCCCCCATGAATGAGTGTTTTTTTTTTGTTTTTTTTTTGCAGTAAGGGATGGAAAACAAAGCATCGACCAAAAAAATGCAGTCTTGCAATGCTCATGACTTGACTGAGATGGCACAAAGTACATGAGCAAGGCATTAAATCGCATATGAGGCTGGCAGCAAAACTCAAGATAAATGAAAAATATATTTACAATTAATAAAAATGTATGATAGAATGCATCATGTTCTAAGATTTATACTAAAAAAAGTAATTTAACTAAAATACAAAAAAGCACAACATGATAAACAGCCATGCTATCATCACACATGCACTCAACCAATTCTGAATGAAATGAAGTGCTCAGGTCTTTAATATAAAGCTGTTGGTCTGATCCTCTGTAAGCTTTACCAGTACCATCAAACTGTATTTATGTCTGAAAATAACAGAAGTTTTATCATGCTTTACAATGTTTATAGTACAGAACTTTGGAATATTATCAAGTACAAAATATCCTTAACTGTATTCCTACTTTTTTATTACTACATACAGTACCTGGAAGCAGGGTCCTCCAGAATTACAGGGACCATTGGTAAGATGAGCAAAAAAAGCTATGAAAAATATCCTTTTTGTTGTTCATCAGCTTGATTTTAGCCTGAAATACCCAAATCATATACCAATCTAATACTAATATTTCTCATAAACTCAAGCACAAATTCTCATTCTCTTAAAGCTCATAAGCACTGTTACATTCCATTCATTCATATTTGAATCCAGGATTACCAAGTCTTCAAAACTACAATAAGACACCACATCCAAGTAATGAAACTATTATAAAGCTTGTGAGAATAAACCTCTTTGATCGTCAAACCGCAAGGACAAATTCACTAAACGTCACTGGGACTAATTAGGACCAGTGTGAAGTACGGTGGCTGGACTTGTTCAATAACAATAAGGTCCTTGGAAATGTTAGGACTGATAGGATACTTGACATCAAAGATTCAATTAAATACATTGAAATATTAGATCTGGCTGCCAGGTGGTTGCATCTTCAAGTAGCACAATCTCAAGAACTCTTATAGATCTGGAGAGATTCTGTGGACATAACTGTGTTTTTTTTTTTTATTCCAATGTTACTTCAAGATCAAGCTGATGAACAAAGACAAGACTTTTTCCTCATTTCTTCCTGCCAGGAAATTTATACAGCATTAAATTAAAAACTTTTCAGTGCAATTTCTTCATTAAAAAGCCGGTGCTGTTCTCTTTTAAGGAATGAAAGCATAGCCTTATGTGAATGAATATGTGCAGATGAAGAGTACAGACATGGAAATTCTCATGCAGAGATGGAAGACCATAGGCTGAGGGGAAAGGTGACATCACAACTTTCACTTCAGTTGGAGGCTTTTTCTGGACCCACTCAAGATGTTACATTTCTTGTTACTTAAAATGCAGTCTTGGAGGGCTGCAGTTTGCATGGCTTAACATACATAACTGACTCATCGCAAAAAGGCCTTTATCAACAAATGAGGAATTAAAACAGGGCAAATGCTGAACTATGCAGCTTGGTGGTCCTCCAGTACAGCATCTGAGTAAAAATAAATGAGAGCTTTAAGACAGCTCTTCATTTACCTTTAGTACAGAGCTCACTTATTTTCACACCCTAGCCCTTTCTCTCCAAAAACAGCAAAAATCCCTATACTTCATCTTTATTTCTGCAGAAAGATGCCAAAGTCAACCTTTGGGGGCCATCAAATCACAAAGATTCAGAGGAATAGAGATGTTTTTAAAATACAACAAAATGTAGAACTTAAAATGGATCTTGAGTTTGTGAACAAAATAAACATAAAATATGTTAAGGAAAAGGGGAAACAATGAAAAAACTTTTTTTTTTACTATGAAACACATTTACAACACATTTTGTGGGTGATGACTTCACATTAAATCCCACTGAAAGCTGTATATGAGCTTTCAGCTGTTAAGAAAACAATTCAAAATGCACTGCGCCAACAAATCGACCACGACTTAAAGAAAATTGATCAGAATTTAGTTACATTTCTTTATCTTCTTCTTTTTTTATTATTCACTCCTTTTTTGTTTTGTATGTTACTGTGATCCCAAGTTGTGACAGATTAACAGATGCACTGCACAGTACATTACTATCAAGCACCTAATTAAGATGTAGGAATCACTATATTCAGATCAAAAGCCTGAATGCTGTCATACATGTTTTGAACTTTGTGTGGAAGAACACTGAACAAAAGGTGAAAAGGTATGTACTGGAAGGAGTCCATGGAAGACATCTGACTTCATCCTGGAGTTCTTGAAAGCACCTTTAAATTTGTTTAGCTGTAATCATCTTAAAACATGTCATGAGATGACAACCCATACAATTTAGGATCTACCACCACTTTTATCATTTTCCATCCAACACTGAACACTGAGGACATCTTTAGGCTCTCTCAAAAGAGAAAAACATCCACTTGTGGGAAAAGGGTAAGATGACTAACTGGACCATTCTATTTTTTTCACTGTTTAGGTGCTAAAATTTTTGTGCTCCTTACATCAAAAATCAGTGTGTATTGACCATAACTAAGTGATTTCTAATAGACAATCCTGTGTTGTGAAGCTTGCTGTATCAAGTTTTTGTTTCTGTCACATAGGTGGTGTTTCAGTTCAGTTCTCAATCTGTAGTTTTGTGTTCAGCAACACTACTGTTAAGTGTTCTCTTATCCTTGTCAACGTGCCTCGCCATGCAAGTACTGTTCTTCTTTATAGTTTCCCCATAATTTTCACTGCTTTAGTAACTGATTGAACAATATAGACGACTATGCAACCTCATAACAAAATAATCACAATCAAGCTTTTTATAATGCTTTTTTTAATAGCCATAGTGCATATGGCATTCAACCTAACATGACTCAACTGTGTAGCTGTCTTTGTAATTGTGATTAATTTCTTAAAGTCTTTCTTATTTTGCTTTTGTTATTATGTCTAGCAAAATCTCAAATTCTAATTTTGACCACAGATACAGAATATCAGATTCCAAACTTAGAGTATTAGTTGTCGCACACCTGAGTCCAATTTATAGTTTAGCCATTGCAACTGTGATGGTTTTCAGAATGCAGAAAGATCTGACAGGTTCAGAAATTAAGTGAAGTATTCTTTCAAGTAAAACTGTAGGTAAAAAGAATGAAAAGTTTGGCAAAGCCATTTTCCCTTTACCCCAAATCTCACCTTAACATTCCCCCCACCAGGTGCATGACTGACGTTGTCCAAAGAGCCCACCTTGGGGTGGGCCTTTTCTTTGAAGTTCACCTTATGAGACTCAATCTTTACATCTCCACCTCCTACAAGAAATAATAAAAACTTTGGTAACACAGAACAGCACTTTTTCATCTATAATGTCTTTATCTTGTAACCAGCTGCTTTCATGTGACCATGATGGTTACAATCTGCCTCAAAAACCTTCAAGTAATTATCTGATAAGATAAGCCATGTGGGCTCTTACCTGGTTTGTGCTTGATATTGGCCTTTGAACCACACTTTGAGGTCACTTTACTCAGGTCAACCTTCTTACTGAGAATCTGCACCTGATAACACATCAAAGTGGCACATGTAAAACAAGGGGAAGAGTTTTACGGTTCAGTGCTGGTGCTGCAGCATCCTACCCTTTTTTTATTTTCCCTGAATATATGCGAAATCTACATGCAGTGCAGAAAATCAACAGAGGCTGGTCTGGCACCCACTGGATGCCAAAAGATACAAAAGACTCAAAAGATACAAAAAAGAAAGATATAAAACAAAATAGATTAGGTGACATACATTGTGATTCAGAAAACATTGCAGAATTGTTATTTATGTTATTGTCAGCAGTGCTAGAAGCTGTGAAACTCTGAGAACTAAAGGAGAAGCCACAGATAAAAGAGAGAAGTAAGAGATGTGTCAGGTAGCCATAAAGAAGAATAAAAATTCAAAATTCTGCTGTTACTGGCTCAAAAGGCTGCTGCTCTGTAAAGTGCAGATATCATAAGCATGACGCTTAGCACCATTCCACACTGCACATCAACACATTACAATTCACAAACAGAATAAAACAAAGTTGAATTGTGTACTGCTTTATCCTTTTGGTTGTCAGAGTGTTCCAACTCTATTTTAAAAAAGGTGCGAGGAGAGCGATGAAGATTGCATCGACTCTGCTGATCTCATGCAGTGATGGTACTTACGTTCCCTCCACCAGGGACATGCTTGATATTGTCCTTGGAACCCAAGCGAGATGTAACATGGCTGTAGTCCACCTTTTTGGAGACTATCTGAACCTATAACACAGCATGGCAGGCAGAGAGCAGAAGGACACCAGGGATCACCAGGTTAAGAGGACGACAGGACAAAGAGGGAAAGCTGAAGCACCTACAAGCTTATACAGGTACTATGCTATTTACAGTGAAGGTGGCTAATCATTAGGCCAGCAGCTACTGTTAACTAGAACATACATGCCATGCTGTGTTTAAAGTACCATTCCCAGTTAGGAACAATAACATGACGTCTATACAAACACCCTTTCCCCCACCATAAACAGAAATAAGTGTGGCATTAGTACAAGGAAGAAATGAGACTTAATGCTTGAGCATGTCCACATCAGTGATTAAAAAAGTACTGGTGCCTTAAGCAAAAGATATAACATCAATATAGACTACATAACATCAAAGTAGATTACATTTTGTTGTAAATATGTCATTTGGACTCTAACTAACTAACTAACTAACTAGCTAAAAAAAAAAAAAAAAAAAAAAAAAAAATATATATATATATATATATATATATACACACACACACACACACACACACACACACACACACACACACACACACACACACACACAGAAGTTGTTTAAAGCCCCAGTCATTAATTAACTGAAATAGGAAAAACCACCCCATGACTAACTTGAGCTTCATCAGCAACACATAAATGAGTGCTTGACATGTAAATTTGTACTGTAAAGCACTTGGTAATTTTGGCCATGTAAACATAATGCACAATCTCACATATCATCAACGTCAAAACAAAACCTCTTCAAAAAGTAACTTTACAGGAGAAAGAAAAACTCAAGTTTCAATGTAAGCAAAAAAGAAATTTAAAAAATTTAGTTTAGATGTAAACAAAGTCATTCAGGGTGGTCTGATGTGAAATGGCTCATTGTAGAAAAATGTACAGACCAAAACTGTCTCAAAACTGTCATGTTGTGATACCTCAAGATATTTGTATAAGCAAACCAACAAAAACCGTGATAGCTTTCACAACCTTGTTAGCAAGACGATTGATATTGCTCAAATGGAAAGACACACACCCGCCTACTTTTAACCACTGGATTAGGGATTTAATGTTTTTCTTGAATCTCGAAAAAATCCGCTGCACAATAAGAGGGGATAGTTCAAAATTTTATGCTATCTGGCAGCCTGTCATTACATATGTGGAACAAATGGACTCTGTGGATATTGATGCATAAGATTGTACTACCACTGTTTGTTATTACCGCTACTTTTTTTTCTTTTTTTGACTGTTACAGCCACCTTCTACCATTTTGTATTTGTTCATATATGCATTTATTTTTAAAAGAGAATTTATAGGTGCAGTAGGGAGTGGGAGTGTTTGGGGTTATTTTATTTTATTTTATTTCTTTAATGTAATAACTCATTCAAAATAATAAAAAGACCTTTGACAAAAAAACTGTCATGTTACCAAAGGAGGCGTATTCACAACCTCTTCATGTAATGACTTTCTGTGATGTTGCTTTTAGAGGCATATTTAATATATCAGGCATTGTCTGGTTCTTATCACCACCACTGTAAACAATTATGATTCAGTAAATTTCTCTAGAACAACCTCAAGGGAACATTTCAGTACCTTTAGCCAGGGAACATAATTGTTTCATAATGCACTGAACTGATATTTTCTAAGTTGTACTCCACACACCCCGTCTTGTCTCCAGGCTTTTTATTGTGTTGTTCTGCTTTAAAACATAAGGTTATGAAAAGATACAAATATGTACTTTTCATCTGGGAAAATCTTTTTTAGGGTACACGACTAGACATTAAAACCATGGATGTATCTTTGAGGGTACGTTAATATTGTTTGTACCTTGATGAATGAAAAATGTGTCTTTGCTTCTAACAGTGACAGTGGTCATTCAAAGTACCTTACAAATGAAGAAATAAATTTTAAAAAGATCTTTTCAGCTGGGATTCTTAAGTGTCTATTGTTGGGGCTCTTATGCTATCAACTGAATAAATTTATTAACAGCACAGTAATTATATGCCACTTCTCCATGTTTAGCCTTTACCTTTGCAAGGACTAGTTCCTAATGATCTGAATGTTCTGCTCAGCTCATATTGCTGCATCATATCAGATAAATACACTGCTCCTAAACCATTAAGCGATATACAGACCAGAAATACACTATGTTTCCAAAAGCATTCGCTCGTCTGCCTTCACACGCATATGAATTTGAGTGACATCCCATTCTTAATCCATAGGGTTTAATATGATGTCGGCCCACCCTTTGTGGCTATAACAGCTTCAACTCTTCTGGGAAGGCTTTCCACAAAGTTTAGGAGCGTGTTTATGGGAATTTTTGACCATTCTTCCAGAACCACATTTGTGAGGTCAGACACTGATGCTGGACGAGAAGGCCTGGCTCATAGTCTCCACTCTATTTCATCCCAAAGGTGATGGTGATCAGGTTGAGGTCAGGACTCTCTTGGTCTACTGAAGCATTACGAGATCCTTTCACTGGAACTAAGGGTCCGAGCCCAACTCCTGAAGCACAACTCCACACCATAATCCCACCTCCACCAAACTTGGCACAATGCAGTCAGACAATCACCGTTCTCCTGGCAACCGTGATTCATCACTCCAGAGAACATGTCTCCCCTGCTCTAGAGTCCAGTGGCAGTGCTTTACACCACTGCATTCCGCTGACCTGTCATTTCATATGGCCTGCCACTTTGTGGCCGAGTTGCTGTTGTTCCCAATCGCTTCCACTTTGTTATAATACCACTGACAGTTGACTGTGGAACATTTAGTAGTGAGGAAATTTCATGACTGGTCTTGCTGCACAGGTGGCGTCCAATCACGGTACCATGCTGGAATTCACTGAGCTCCTGAGAGCAACCCATTCTTTCACTAATGTTTGTAGAAGCAGTCTGCAGGCCTAGGTGCTTGGTTTTATACACCTGTGGCCATGGAAGTGATAGGAACACCTGAATTAAATGGTTTGGATGGGTGACTGAATACTTTTGACAATATAGTGTAGTTACCTTAAAGTCTCTTCTGAAACCTATTGGTAGCCACCATAGGGATTTAAGTATGGAGGTGATGTGTTCCCTTCTTTTACTTCTAGTAAGAACACTGGCAGCTACATTTCAATCAACTGAAGCTGTTTGACTGCTTTTTTTAAAGGTCATCAGACACTCTGAATGACATTGTTTATATCTTAACCATTTAATTACTCATAAATTTGGAAAAATCAGAGGAATATCTTAATGCAAGTAGATTTTATTTTAAATCATTTTGGACCATTTCTATTAGTCCGTTTGTGAATTTTGACAGAATGTATGTGGCAGCTAGCACTGTCAACTTGTAAAAAAGAAAAATGACTAAAATAGAGATAGGAGGTTTTGCTCTGACAGCGACAATATAGTATCACGTTGAGAAGCTCAGCAGAATATATGATAACTCCAGTTTTGTTTATTTAAACATGATGAAGGTATGAATTCTACAAGTGAAGGAATGATGACTGCGAGTGAATTCTTAAGGCAGAGTGGCATCAGTTCCAGTCTACAAAGAGACTCCACAATTTGTTTAAAAATTTTATTTATATTTATATTCTTATATCAGAAAACCACTGCAGAAAGGAGATAAATTACTGGCAAGCTTTCCAACCATTTAGCATTTAATAACTGCAAATCTATCTAAAACATAAAAACTCAATGCTGTGGGAATGTGAAAAGACTACAGAGGAACCAGGGACACAGTAACTTATTTTTTCCTGAAAACAGAACAATGTGCTATCAAGACTATGAGTAAAACAGTTATGTGTTTGCTTTTCTACAGCAATGGGTTTTTTAGAGGTAAGGGAGTAAGATGTCAGCACTGCAGCTACTGAGTTTTGACTGGCTGGCTAGCTGACCCTAGCTTTTGAATTATAAGAAGACTTTGTCTTGCCACATGCATGCTGTCTCACAACGTCTCATCTCATACTGACGAGACATCTTGTCACTACTGAACTGGATAACACTGGGTGCACTGCAATATGCATACTGTTCTAGCTGGACTGTTTATTTAGTGTGTAGAGTTCTGTAATAAGCATAATGAAAAGAAAATTATACCTCAAAACATTTCATAACAGATCTATCAACAAATGGAGGTTTCTGTCACATGATGAATCAATACATATTATACTGATAGACTGGATGTATTTCATCTTTTTGATTGTATAAGGTTAAAGAGGGAGAACTAGTGCTGGATATGGGTAGAGTAAAACAGAAATTAACGAGTTTCTGTACCATCCTGCCTATAAGTAGATTTCAGTTGATTCTTATGCACCAACAGCTGCACAAAGGACTGCCTCCTAGCAGCATGCTCACATGGCTCAAGGTTTAAATGATGTAGTAACAAAGAAATAACAGTGTTAATAAATTAACTTATTTCTCACCAAAATATTCTACAGGGGTAGAACTGTACTACAAAAAAATAAAAATACAAAAATATATAGAATTCAGGAAACAAAGACTGTGAGCACATACAATGGCCATATCCAGTCACATTTGGTGCTGTGTTATTTTATTCGGTAAACATTCTTTCATGTTCAAGGCCTGTATACTTGTCTAGATGCTGTAAGTCCCCCAATAACATACATTTGTTTACTGAAAACGTACACATTAATCCATTTATAAATTTAATGAGAAAGCAGCCATTGTGAGTTGCCCAACAGTTAATAAATTGAGCGTTTATGTATTATCCTCACTTTTATTGTTGCTGACCATATTCTATGGGACCTCCCACATATTGTGTGACTCTACCTCAATAGGGTATGGAAGAAAAAAAAGAAATTCCTTTAGCTTTTTCAATGCATACGGCCCATAAATTGCATATGGATGGTGCTGCAATTTACACATAACACACGGAGAAAGTGCACATGGCCACAGTCTGCTTGCTGACACTCAGGAGGAGAGGTTTAAAAAGATGGATTTGTATAAAAGAAAATTATTTGTTTGCACATGGAGGGGAAAAAAGTGCTGTCATAACAATCCACATACACACGGAAAAGACCTTAGCGATGACTGAATTTCCAAACAGCTGTGTGTGTGAACTTTCACATACAGTGCCAGCAGCTAATTTTGCAGTAAATGATAAGTTTCTTTCAGATTATGTAATAGTGACCCAGGGTAATTTAAATTCTGTGATGAGGCTTAAATGAGATCTAAAAGACCTTGCTTGACCCCTCAGCCTTTGGTAGCTCCATAACAAATTTTACAGCAAAAACTGACAGTGAGACAGAGCTGCAGTGAGTATTAGCTCAAAGACAAAGCTCTGCAGCTTTATTCCAGACACAAGCCAACGCTCTCCTACATTGTGCTTTCCACTGGCCACTCGATTTAAAAATATGAATTCTGGGTCAGCTCCTAATCTATATACAGCACACCTTCATAACAGGATTTCGTAGATATTTGTCTTTAGCAGAGGCAAATACAGTTTTCAGAAAGGTTTTGCATGCCAAACATCTGCCATACATGGCTATAGCCAATCAGACTTTCTGTTAAGACAATTTTTAAAATGTATTTATATATCATACCATTAACAGGAAATGACTGATTCAGTTTGCAAATGAAAAAATGAAAAATAATTCAAAAGATAATGTTCCAATTAGTTGCAGATTGTTGTTTGCATCTCTTAAGAATCTTTTTTTTTTTTTTTTTAGCAATAAGAGATCTGACCTGAGAATGTTCATTTATAGGGTGATGGAAGATGGATAATGCAGAATAAAAGTCATGGATACAGTTTAAAGAGAGAATGAGAGAGAGAGAGAGAGAGAGAGAGAGAGAGAGAGAGAGAGAGAGAGAGAGAGAGAGAGAGAGAGAGAGAGAGAGAATTACAGAAAGTGAGTGGGAGAGAGAAAATGAGGGGAAACTGAGAAGGAATGGGCAAAAAACAGACTGAGAGACTTGAGGGAGATGTAGTGTGGAGTGTGGAATGTGGAGAAAACTCACTTTGCCCTGGCTGGTCTCTTTGGAGCTGGAGCCCTGAGCCAGAGCATCCGTCCTGCTTTGAGAAACTGTGACCTGGGGAGACAACCCCAAATCCCCTCAGTCACTCACATTAAAAACACTGGGCCCTGGTCTCTGATCAGAGCAAAAGAACAACCTCAACCTACATATGAGAGGAAAAACCTGAAAGGCATCTAGCTCGCATGTTCATGTTCCTCCTCTAATCAGGTTTCAAACTCAGTTTTGATCCATGCACCTTTCTTCTTTATTCAACATGCTGTGGAGGAAGACATCATGCTTCGGGTGTTCAATCACAGGTTAAGCTGATTACACAGCTGTGCTGACTGTCTCATAACTAATCATGCCCTGATTACCAGTGACAGAAGTTTGTGTGGTAAGTATAAAAGGTAACAGTGAATTGTACTGTGCAGTTAAGTCTGAAGAGAGAGATCAGCCAGGAAAAAGACTGATGGGTGAAAGAGAAAATGGGAGAATGGCATGCCAGGTGGACAAAGGGTGGTATTAGGGGACAATCATGAGCAAATAAACAAACAAAAAGGTGATTACTGTTGGGTCATAGGTATGATTGCAGTGACTGAGGCAGAACAAGAAGAATAATCTGTCATAACTAGCAATAGCATTAGAAATAAGGGGCATGGTACAGCTTAGTGTCTTCAAGGCACAGTATGAAAGGACAGTTTTAGGGCAAATAACTTTCGGGCCATGCATCACATGAAGACAGTGACTTCCTTTTTGCACAAACAAAACCAGTTATTAGATTATGAAAGATATAATAATGGTATATTTAGTTGGCAAAAGTTTAGGTACCCTGGTCAAATAACATACCTTGTTGATTTGTGAAAATAAAATAAAGTGAAAGTAAGTTAATACATCCACTACAGAGAACACACTACTGCACATTTTAGTGAACAATTACTGTTTATTTGCTGAATTTAACATATTCTGGAAGAAATAAATGGTGAATAAATAGAAATTGTGCACAATTACAGCAAAATGTTAAATTTAAGTTTGTTCCCTGCAGAGGACGTGTTAACTTATTTTCACTTATAATGTAAGTTACATGTAAACTGACTGGGGCATACAACTGTAGCATTGCTTAGTATTGTTTCCAAAAATGCAAAATCCTTGAAAGAAAGTTAAGTAACATCTTACTGTAGTACAGTGTTCATAACACTACATGACCCCCTAAATAAGATATTTATGACAACTGAAATAGACCTCCATAAACATTTACACTTATTCCAGTGAGTGTCATTTTTCATAAAAGTTACAGCTGTGAACTTTGATGACAAGTTGACACAACATAAAACCCCAATTCATAAATAAAAACAGAATACGATGATTTGCAAATCCTTTTCAACCTATATTCAATTGAATACACTACAAAGACAAGATATTTAATGTTCAAACGGATAAACTTTATTGTTTTTTTGCAAATATTCACGCATTTTGAATGTGATGCCTGCAGCATGTTCCAAAGAAGTTGGGACAGGGGCAACAAAAGACTGGGAAAGTTGAGGAATGCTCAAAAAACACCTGTTTGGAACATTCCACAAGTGAGCAGGTTAATTGGAAACAGTTGAGTGTCATGATTGGGTATAAAGGGAGCATCCCTGAAAGGCTCAGTTGTTCACAAGCAAGAATGGGGTGAGGTTCACCACTTTGTGAACAACTGCATGAGCAAATAGTCCAACAGTTTAAGAACGTTTCTCAATGTGCAATTTCAAGGAATTTAGGGATTTCATCATCTACGGTCCATAATATCATCAAAAGATTCAGAGAATCTGGAGAAATATCTGTAAGTAAGCGGCAAGGCAGAAAACCAACATTGACTGCCTGTGACCTTCGGTCCCTCAGGCAGCACTGCATTAAAAACCGACATCATTCTGTAATGGATATTACCACATGGGATCAGGAACACTTCAGAAAACCACTGTCAGTGAACACAGTTCGTCGCTCCATCTACAAGTGCAAGTTAAAACTCTGCCATGCAAAGTGAAAGCCATATATCAACAACACCCAGAAACGGCGCCAGCTTCTCTGGGCCCAAGCTCATCTGAGATGGACTGACACAAAGTGGAAAAGTGTCCTGTGGTCTGACGAGACCACACTTCAAATTGTTTTTGGAAATCATGGACGTCGTGTCCTCCGGGCCAAAGAGGAAAAGGACTGTCCGGATTGTTATCAGCGCAAAGTTCAAAAGCCAGCATCTCTGATGGTGTGGGGGTGTGTTAGTACCCATGGCATGGGTAACTTGCACATCTGTGAAGGCACCATTAATGCTGAAAGGTACATACAGGTTTTGGAGCAACATATGCTGCCATCCAAGCAACGTCTTTTTCAGGGGCGTCCTGCTTATTTCAGCAAGACGATGCCAAGCCACATTCTGCACGTGTTACAACAGCGTGGCTTCGTAGTAAAAGAGTGTGGGTACTAGACTGGCCTGCCTGCAGTCCAGACCTGTCTCCCATTGAAAATGTGTGGAACATTATGAAGCACAAAATACGACAAAGGAGACCCCAGAGTGTTGAACAACTGAAGTTGTACATCAAGCAAGAATGGGAAAGAATTCCACCTACAAAGTTTCAACAATTAGTGTCCTCAGTTCCCAAACACTTATTGAGTGTTGTTAAAAGGAAAGGTGATGTAACATAGTGGTAAACATGCCCCTATCCCAACTTCTATGAAACGTGTTGCAGGCATCACATTCAAAATGAGTGAATATTTGCAAAAAACAATAAAGTTGATCCGTTTGAACATTAAATATATTGTCTTTGTAGTGTATTCAATTGAATATAGGTTGAAAAGGATTTGCAAATCATCGAATTCTGTTTTTATTTATGTTTTACACAATGTCCCAACTTCATTGGAATTGGGGTTGTATATGTCAGGTGGTGGTGTTTTTTGACATTAGTTTGTGCCATAACACATCCTGGAGTTTGTAGTGTGAAAAAAGTAAAGTTTATAATACGTCAAAAAAGTCTGTTGTTATAACTTTTTGTTATAACACGCCATTTTTCATGTCATTTTTTTTATTGCAGACGATGTCTACTGGAATAAGCCTTAATAAATGTGTAAGTATGTTGATGTCTTGGCATCTTTTGAACATCTACAAGCAAAGTGTTCCTTAAACATGACTGAAAAAAACAGTGCTTGAGAATATGTACCAGTGCAGTCACATGCAGGTCTTTCAAGAGTTGAGAGTAAATGTGCTAACGAGCTAAAGTGTCACAATTCCGCAAAGGCACCACTGAAAAAAAGGCTGTAATAAAGTGGTAGCACAAGAATTTCTCTGAATGCTCATCTTCAAATGGAGACGGTCCTAACTTTGCAAACTTTAGGAAACTGGGTTCTGTGTAGTTGTAGTAGGCTATGCTCTTACTAATCAGCATGGCAAATGCACACAAACTGCTGGACATTTGCAAGTGCTAAATGCTAAGTCCTGTACGACACGCTCTTAAAACACAGCCACAGACTTTACTTGTATTTCCCTACCTTGCCCCCTCCAGGCTGGTGTTTGATGTTGTCTGTGGAGCCGACCTTGGAGCGTATATTTTTAATATCAGGTGCTGGAGCTGTTCCAGGCCGGGCGGCTGTCCGGGTGGTGGTACTGGTCACAGTGGTATTGGAGCTAGCTCGAGGGGCACGGGGCACAGGGGGCTTCCGCTCTGGCACCGTGGTGGTCGTGGTGCTAGTGGAAACGGCTGGCTTAGTGGTACGGGTGCGTGTGGTGGTGCTGCTAGTAGTAGAGGGTCTGGAAGTAGTTTTGGGCTTGGTGGAATCTGCAGTGAGAAGGAAGTAATATGAAATCATAAGTAAACCACAGTTCCATCGATAAGTAAAATCAATCTAACAAGGTTTTACCAAATTTACAATAAGAGAGAACCTATTTAATCTTTCACAGCACTTTTTAATATTCAGAATGTATAAAATAGCTTGTTTAGCTGTTTAATATTCAGAATGTATTAAATAGTATGTTTAGTTGTTTAATATTCAGAATGGAACATGAATGCTGTACCTGTAGTCTTCAGAGTGCTTGGTTTCTTCTCCTCCCCTGGTTTGCTCTCAGTCTTTGTCGCTGAATACATTGAAATAGAAAGATAAGTTATGAATCGCTTCAAGAGCTCACAAAGGAAACAAATGGTAGGTTTTAAAAAAAAAAAAAAAATCAGCTTGCACTAAGGGTGCACAACTCAATATTTACAAGAGTCACTGTCCAATTACTTACAGACAAGTACACTGAAAAATACAGGTGGCAAAAGGACTTCTCTGGACTGATGCCATGGAGGACCAACTTTTGGTTTCCTAAAGAATGTCTTGATGGATGGTTTTTTAAATAGCTCAATGTAAATCACCCAAATAAAAGCTCTTTGTGGTAAAAGTTCTCTTCTATGGCATGGCTCCAAAGAACCCTTGCTGACAGTTTTAGGAGTGAAAGGAAGTGTATGTGTGGTCTTACCCAGGGAGCGTCGTGCTGTGCTGGCACTTGCAGTGGTGCGGGAGGTAAGTGATGTGGTGGGTTTGCTTACTGCTGTGGTAGATACACCGTTTTTGGGGGCAGAAGTTCGGGCTGGGGCAGCGGTAGCCTTTGGCACTGGTGGGCGTTTCTCCGTGGTCATCTGAACAAGTAGAACAAAACATTGCCGCTAAGCCAGAGTACGAACTGTATCAAGAAAGATGAGGGAAACCTTTCAGAAGACTACCTTCATAAATGGTAAAGAGGTAATATAAATACAGATCCCATTGCTGCTCAGTTGTTCATAAACATTTATTAAGTCTTATTCCAATGATCATGAGAACAGGTTTCAAAGGTTTCCCATGAGTTTCTGCCCTTTATGAAAGTCTTCACACAATACAACATGTGTGATTAAAAATGTTTAAAGGTCCTTTTACTTATCAATCTATAACACTACTCTTGAAACAAAGTGTGGCATTTCTTTAATGTGAAAGGCCTGGTTATGAAAACATTGATTAAAGTTTTGCATTTATGAGTTACCACAGCCTAAAAAAATGCTAGACTGTTTTGTCTAGACATTTTACGTAATGAAAGTTTTAAGTAAAAAGAAAGAAGTTTTAATGGAAAAATATATTAAACACTATTTTTGTGAATGCGAAGAGGGAATGATAGGATTAGCTAATGTTAGCCTGCTATAACTTACTTATAAAGCTTGTTTCTACTTACTGGAGGGTCACTGGTAATTGTAGCACATTACAGGACATTTGTCAAAATGTATTGCTGTATATTAGCTTATTTTTGAGTTGACAATGTTATGTGTATAAGAATTTTATTATATAAAATATATATTATATTATAGTTTTTATAGTTTATAGTTAATTATAACTATATATATAGTTGGCCTGCCAACTGTGTTACACAGCTAACCTAGCTAGTTACAAACTTTACAGACTATGCTTTATATTTCCACTCTTCTCTCAATGTATGCTAAATTACTTTTGAGGAGATGTTTCTGATAACAAAATTTTGTCACACTGTGCTGTCTGTATATAAGATTTTTTTCTCAATTTTTTCTTCATCCATAGCAGAATGCATATCTGCAGAAAGCTGAGGAAAAAAGCTTGTCATTATTTAGCAGATGCTCCATTTTAGGAGTTTAGGAGTGTGTGAAATTATGTACACTTTGGTCAACCAACTTCAGACCCCCCCCCCAACTATTTCCATTAAATCAACTTGCTTAATTCTACCTGGAGAGTTCTCATGCCAGCAGACTAAGAATATTACACAAAAAGTATCCTGGTTCGAGGAAGAACAAGTTACCTTACTGCTCAATATTGCTTGATCATCTTGATAAATTTTCCATACAAACCAGCTCTTCTCTGGCCCTGCCTTAGATACCTACCAGACTTTCTGAGCAAGGTTATCCAAAGACAAAGACATCTCCCTGAATCTCCAGTTAGTCCTTGTTTCGAATAATGAATAAAAACTGGCCTGAGGTACCCGTTCTGACATCAACTGCCTTACGAGTCTTGCCCTTATGAGAGCTGGAAATGTTACTCAAAAAGCATATCGATGACAACAATGCATAGTATACGGACAAAGCATCTGTGGTTGCTCAACAATCTGTGGCTGATTTTTTTCAATAAAGTGAAACAAAAAAGAAATTCATTGCTCAGTGTTCTAAGCAGAAATGAAATGCATGCAAAGTTAAATATATGACTGCCCTGCTTGATAAATTTTAACATTCTACTTTATATGTATGGCATGTTAGCTGCAAGTACTGAAAAAGTACACATATTAGACAATTAGCAGCTTTAGCAAATGTAGTATGTTCAAGCCATTTACAGCACTGTTGCAAATGGACCACAAATAGGGAATCTTTGCAAGCAGGAGCGGCAGGAGTGCTGGACTACATGGGGACCTTTGGGCTTTCATGGTACCTTTTTATCTTTCAGGGATGGCAGACAAACTCACCTTAGCCTTGACCTCGTTGGATGCTGTGGTGGTGGTGGATGGACGGCTGGCAGCCGAAGCAGGCCGCTTGGTGCCAGCCGTGAGTGTGGGTGCCTTGGGCACGGGTGCTTTTTTGCTGAGGGTAGCAGAGGTTGCAGTTGTGGAGGTAGGGGTTGGGGTCAGGGTCGAACGCTTAGGAGCAGCCACAGCATTGGATACCGGGCTTGGCCGGGGTTTGGCCGAGCTCGGTTTGGCTGCCCCGGCAACAGGCTGCGTGGATGGACATCAAACCCAACAAATGGAGAGCAAACGAGTAACAAAAGAATAAAAGGACAAATGATAACAGCAACAGGATACAAGCAGCGGAAGCAGTGTTACATGCAAAGAAGTCCAGACTGACCGGCTGATTTACTGTGCAGTATGATGCCATGATGTCAAATCCAGATATTAAAGCAATAATGTACTATCAAGAATGATTAATGAATTCACTGATATGTAAAGAAAAATATCAGTGTATGCTCAAATAATACTGTTCTGGTTGGCTTGGACACTTGTGTTTCCAGTTTTGGATTGAATTTTTCGTTTAAATACCTCAAAGTAAAATGCATTAGCATTAGCGACAACAATAGCAGCATGACCAATGGAGAATGGCATGATGGGAAAAGAACCTAGCTCACCTTGGTTTTCTTGTCTGGACTGGGCAAGTCTTTTCTAGGGGCAGCGCTGGTGCCGTTAGTTGCCCCAAGCTTAGACGCTGGTTTTTTGGCCTTCTCAGTTTTGTCCTCCTTCTCCACTTTGGTAGCTGTCTTCTCCTGTTTTCCAGCTTTTTCAGTTTTCTCCTGCTTCTCCAGTTTCTCAGACTGGTTGGTCTCTTCCTTAACATCCGTTTTTTGTGCTTCATCTTTCCCCAACTCAGGCTTGTCCTTTTCTGTCTTCTGTTCAATTTTCTCCTTTTCAGCTTTGTCTTTTTCCATTTTCTCATCTAGCTTCTGATCAAGCAAGTCTTTTTCAGCTTTGTCCTTTTCTGTTTTTGCATCTGACTTCTGATCAAGCTTGTCTTTTTCTGCTTTGTCCTTTTCTATTTTCTCATCAAGCTTCTGGTCCAGTTTGTCTTTCTCAGCTTTGTCCTTTTCTGGTTTTGCATCTAGCTTCTGATCAAACCCAGCTTTGTCCTTCTCTGACTTCTCATCAAGCTTTTCTTTTTCATCTCTGTCCTTTTCTGTTTTGTGTTCCAACTTGTCCTTGTCAACTTTCTCTTTTTCTGCCTTTAGCTCTACCGTTTCCACTACGTCCATCTTCTCCTCTTTGTCCACCTTTGGAAACAGATCGGTTTTATCTCCAGATGCCTTTACTTCAGGAATCTTCTCAACTTTTTCAGATGTTTCTGCTTTTTCAATCTTGTCTGTTTTTTCAGGTTTATCTGTCTTTTCAGTTTTGTCAAGCTGCTCAGCTTTTTCTGGCTTATCTGACTTTACAACTACACCTGTCTTTTCAGCTTTATCCACCTTGTCAAATGTATCAAGCTTGTCACCAATGTCCATGTTTTCTTTCTTGTCAACTACGTCAACCTTGTCAGTTTTCACAACCTTGTCCACCTTCTCCACTGTGTCTTGCTTGTCAAGCACATCCAACTTCTGGAAGCTCTCTATTTTTTCCACCTTCTCTGTTTTGACTGTTTAAAAGAGAGAAGTGAAACTAATTAATAAAAAACTTTTTCAGTGTCATATTAGAGTAAGCATCATAAACAACAAACACAGCTGGCCTCCAGTGCTCTTTTATAACTTAGCAAAGAAAGACAGTAAAGAAAGAAATGTATTCTTCACACGCATGGCCACTTCCCAACAGAACAACTGCATAAAGCAACACTAAACTGGGGTAATAAATGTGTATAGGTGTACATATAGTTACTAAGTGATTAACATGTAAATGAACATACTACAAAACAATTTTACACAAATTATCACCATGCATCTAACATGCTAAAAAGAGTGCAATCCTTTCTGAGAACGACACTTACACAAAAGCACAACCTGCTGATCTGCAGACCAGCTCACAATCACAGACTCTTACTTCCAGAAATGTCTCTGAATTAGACTAGTCTAAAGCTAGACCTGTACGCAATAGTCAAAGAAAAAAAAGAAAAAAAAAAAAAAAAAAATCAATTCTCTGTCTGCAGTAGAACTACTGAGAGTACTGAGAACTACTCTCTGGTGGAGAGTAAAATGTGCAAGCTTGTCTAGAAGAAGGTACCAACACATCTGTTTGGCAAAATTTTCTTTTCCAAATTCCAACCAAACACATCCAGAACCACTGGATGTTTCATATGTTGGCAAATCTTGTCTGTGCAGAATATAGCTATCATTATAAATGAGTAAGTAATATTATAATGTAGATCTGTTAGTAGTTATATGGTAATTATATTACCATCATGGAAAATGCAAGCTGTAGAATCAGGCTGTGTAATGTTCCCATATAAGCACGACTGAATTTGAAACAAAATAATATTGTTTATTGCAATGATTCGGCAGATGATAACAGTTTACATTTAGATAACCACCCAAGCTTAGTGTCTACATCGTCAACATTCCCCATTATTCATATACATAACATCATCTCTAAGAAAGCAGGATTGCCTCATGTATTTTGGACCAAAACACCTTACAAACTACTGGAGGCTGGAGGACAGCTGGAATATTCAGCCAATATTCTCTCTCTCTCTCTTTCTTTCTTTCTTTCTTTCTTTCTTTCTTTCTTTCTTTCTTTCTTTCTTTCTTTCTATCTATCTATCTATCTATCTATCTATCTATCTATCTATATATATATATATATATATATATAATGTGTGTGTGTGCGTACAATTTATTTTGTAGTGATTTTCTAGAGTAAATAAATGCACCAGATAAATGCACATATTTGCCAAAAATGTTTTTTTGAAAATATTATAGTAATGACTGTAATGACTGCAATGATATAGTTGCTCAAGTGTGAGCTTTAGGTAAAGAGGAAATAAAAAAATTATTTTCTTAAAAAAATTATCATCGACCAATATGCCTGCAAAGAAATCAGTGCACCCTTACTGTGATTCAGCAATCTGTAAAACTGTAGTTGCACTCTGAATCTGTCTTACTGAAGACCAACCTCACTACTTCAAGTCTGAAATAATGTATTTCAATGCAATGTATGATGAGGACTGAAATTGAGCCCAGAGCCTAATCCATTCCGTAAAATAGCCATATTCTGCACTGTATAATCAGGTGCTTTGAACTTAGCTTTTATCATAAGGCTGGGTATTTCTTTTTGGTTCCCTACAATTACATTCATTATACAAAATTCCAGTTTTGCATAATAGATTTGCAGTATTTATTTCAGACACTCCAATATGCAACAGAGAGGGAGGTAGTGTCAGCAGATGAGTTGACAAGTGCTTTGTTCATATCATTGAGGTACATACGCATGTAATGCTGTTGTTTTCAGTACGTAATTACAATAAGGTGAAGAGCAGAAAGACAGAGGAACAGCAGATGTTCAAGTGTTTTGAAACGTAACAGATAACATTGCAAAATAAGCACTGTCAAACATAAGTCAAACATAAAAAAATGGCCTACACTGTTCTCCCCCAAGCCCTGCTGCTGTTGAGGACTTGAGTGTAAACAACTATGACTCTGCATTTTCCAAATTGCCTTTTGATTGTATTTCATTAGAAATGAGATTCATCAGCCACCTGTTTTTAGTAAGCAGTTAACTTCAGCTGTTTAACAACAGAGTAATTACAGTTCCTTCCATAACTCAGGCATCTGTGTGCAGTAATGTGTTAAAGGTAAATGCTCATTTTGTATACAGCAGAACTCCAGACAGAACAATGTATATATAGTATAGAATGTATATATAGTATAGAACTCTAGACAGAAATGAATTTCAGTTTAATGTATTACACTAGTGGAGCCTAGTGCCCGTCTTCAACAATACTGCTTTTTGAAGGTCTGCGTTAATAGTAAATGAGGAGAAAAATTTGTTCTGTTAGACATTTTTAGAGATAAAAAAAGTACTAAAATATATACAAGTCTAAAATGACCCTTCATTCCAATTTAAATAGCCATTTAGCCATTCATTTTTAGCAAAAGGTCAACAGCAGAAGGTACACATTTAACAAGAACTGCCGCTACAATGCCGCTACAATTAAACATAAAGTCAAAATGTTCAATATTTAGTGTATTTATTACCATTCTTGTCAAGATACTTGCTGTATCTTGTATCTGTATTTTTTCCACGTTTATTGTAAACATTTGCCATTTCTGCTTCTCAGGGTCCAAACTATCCCAGCGACAAATTTAGACTTATTAGCACACAAAAATTTTCTCCACATTTCAGATGTCCAGTTTCTGTGTCTGTCTTTTTTATATCTATTTCCTCTTCTTATTAATGGCTTATTGAGTGATATACTTCCTTTCAGACTCAAACTGTTGAGTTGTCTTCTCGCAGTGGAAGGATGGATAGAATAGGATTTTTTCACATCTAAAGTAAGAGCTCCACTTTTCATTTTCTTGATTTTCCACATCTTTTAATCATTTTGTCCAGTTTTAAAACTCCTGTTTTTTTCCCCATTTTTCTCCTTTCTCAGTCCTTATGCAAGTGGATACTTTTATTCCTAACCTCTCCAGTGATTTTAGACATACATTTTTAAAAGGCAGCTGAGGTGTGTTTGGGTAGCTGCTTGTGAGAATGTGCCTGTTTAAAGGGGGACGTAATGTTAGCAACACTTTTGTGAACAGCTTTTGTTGGGAGGATCCTTCCATCCTCCCAACATTGTCAGTAAAGCACAAAAGTAAAGGGTGGATAAATGAAATATGGATAGTTTTGATATTATACTTTTCTTTATTTGATATGCTTTTCTGTGACACTTTAAAAGGTATTAACTTGTGCTTAATGGCTGTTTTGAATTAAATTTTGTTCTTTTTTTTACTGTACTGTAACATTGCTCTTCATGAAAAATGACAACCCTGATCTAGATTAAGTTACCATTATTAACCCTTTTGAAGTCCTCAACAACTGTGCAAACCAGTAAAGATATCATTTTAGCTTGTTTTTGTGTTCAGGTACAAGCTTAAGAAGGAAGTAATGTTTCAAACGCATTACATTAAATCTATGTTTAGAGTGATTGTCATTCAATTACAGCAAAAATCTCATAATGAGAAGTACATCATGTCCTTATTGTGCTGTGAAGTAAACCAGAAGGGAAGAAAGGTTTACAAGCCCCATCATGAGCTCACAGTAACTACAGCAGACTTCATAAAAAAGCTGTTTAATCACTGCTGTAATTTAACTGAGGATGATGATCTTTAGATCTTTAGACCTTCAGCCATTTTGAAATCAAGCAGCAATTGTGTTTGGTGAGAAAACAGCCCTCTTCAACAGTATGTGAAACTGATAATGAAATGTAATGCGACCTTTTTTCTGGAATGTATTCAGTTGTTAAGATGCTTCAGTAAAATTAATCTCACAGGTGTTCAATATAAGAAAGCTTAGATCCAGAATAAAGCTCCAAGGAAAATGTAAAACTCAATGAATCAGCTCAAACTACCATTTACCTAAGCAAGTATTTAGGTTCCAATCTGAAACCAGCAATCATCAGGCTGGATTTCCCTACAGCAACAAAAAGAGGCTAACAAACAGCAGCAGCACTTTGAAGACTACTCATTGATACAACTGCAATGTTCTCTCTTAGTCAGCTCAGTGCCAGTCTGTGACTGCTGTTCTGGCTATTTCTGGTAGGGGCCTTAGGCCTCTGCTCATCACATTCAACTGAATGACATCAGCCTAATGACCAAATACAGGCATAAGGCATCACGTAATTGTCCACTTATACAGTAGTATGCAAAGGCCAGAGCTTAGTCTCATTTACAGAAGCCTCAACATCTCAAAAATATTTCAAAATTTTCAGCATTTTGTGTTGGCCCCTTTGCCTTTACTACAGCTTCCATTCATATTAGCAGAGCCGCTTTTATTTTTTCTAATATAATCCCATTCACAATTTCAGTGTAGCCAAGGTCTTGGCACTGGGGTGGTCAGTCCGTTTTTCTAAGAATAGAACTTCTTTGTTTGATTTCTTTTTTGTACTTTTTCTCAGTAACAGCTTCTTGACAGCTACACATCCTTCCAGACCCATAGCACTGAGTTCTGTTCCCACAGTGGAAGGATGGAGAAACACCTGTGGGTTTGTTTTCAGATATGAAGCAAGAGTAGAGCTTGATTTTCTCCCAAAGATGAAAACCTTAAGCACAGTCTGTATGGCAGCAACAGTGTTGGTCTTCTACCAGGTTTTGAACAGATGTAAGAAGACCTATTTTCTCTACATCCTTTAATAATTTTTTGAACTCCAGTTTTGTTTTTCATTGACCCTTCTCTTCCTTTTGCAAGTGGATTATTCCATATCTAATCTACTCAGAAATATGTTATGAAAAAATGAATAACTTATAACTCAGTACTTATTCACTGTTTTAACTTTAATTTAAATGAATTAAGGTCTCTGATGGTACTGTACTGTACTTGTACTGTCCCTAAAAAAGCCATTAGTGCAGTGTTCTATTTACCTGTATACCTGTCCTGTAAGTACCATGATCAGTACAAGGGCTTCACTTGCTCCTGTAATTTATATTCTTTGACCAATACAATTTTAGATGTGTGGCAGACAGAGATTGCAATAAATAACTCTGTCTCTGTCACCAATTAGAATATGGTGTCGCAGTGCCAGGCCTATTTAGCACAGAGGAAGACACAGTCATTATAACCAGGCTATGTGCCAAAACAGTGCCATGGAGGCCTCAACAGAAGCTGAATTTATTTAGAAAGCACAGTGAAAACAGTAATTGCATGTTTTAGTATTATTACTGCTGTTTCTCTTGCTGTTAGTATTTGAACACCTCTGTTTTCAGAACTAGACTGCCAGATGCAACAAGTCCTGACTGAGACAAGCCAATAAATTAGATAAATCTCCTTTTGGAAAGATGGATTTACTGTTATGTGGAACAGTTACTGTGAAAAGATGTCCACTGTCTTCCACGACTGCAAATATTTCAGACATGCCCTATGAAGAGCTGGTAATATAGAGGCAAGTATAACACTACAGAACAGAAATACAAACATTGTAAAGCAAAGGTCTCCAAATCTGGAACTTGAGTTTTCAGTCCTGGATTTTGTAGTCACTGTCAGTATGACACAATGAGTTACAGTTCAATGAATCAATGATTTAAAAATGCAGGTCCAGAAACTGGGCCTGGATTTGAACATGTATGTTATAGAGCTTGGTTCCCCATCTCTAATCAGCCACACTGAGGATGCTAAAACCTGCTACGACACTCAACAAATAAGAAAATTTAGTAATGCATGCACTGCAGTTACTGCTTTCACTTCTCAATGACCGACCTTGCAGAACAGGACCAGAAAATAGGCTACCATAAACAGCCTCTCCATCACATTCCACTGTACAGTGTTGTAAAAAGGATTCCTTATCTGAAAATGACAGCAACTAATCACAACCATATATCTTTTATGCAATACTAGAACTTAAGACCGGAGTCGATGTCAACATTTACCAGGCATACAAACAAGATCTAAAAATGTTACGCACATTAAGCAGAGCTTTTCACTGGAGGGGTGGGGGCTAATGGGGGCGTGTTTGGTGGTGGCGTGATACCGCTGTGCCGTAAGCTTTAGCGAAGCAAACTGAGAGACACCATGCAGCTGGTCTAGCTCTAGGCTCCAGACCTGCTGTGATAGTCTCTGTCAGTGTGACCTACTACCACAATCTAGCAGGTTCGCTTATGATTTGAAGCTTCAGTATCCTTTTGCCCTAAAAACTACAACATGCAATAAAACTTTTGCTCATGTGAAATAAACCAGATGGGCAGTATGTTACTGTATATTACAAACACACAATCAAAAAATCTAAAATAAATAAACTAATTAATTAATCAGAGAATATAATTATTACAAATTTGCAGTCTCTCCATACTTGACGCCACTGTTACATTCACGGTTTATGTTTACATAAACCTTGAGACGCTCTTTCCATTTACCATGCTTTCAGCACCTCCAGAGCACGCTCTGCACATACAGAGGTCAACTCAGTGCATTTACTCTTTCTTAATTCATTCCCAACATAAAATGTAAATCAGTTAGAGCTGGCCTCAACAACAACACAGGCTTTCATCACCTACCCTCAGGTATAGCAAATGGATTTGTGCTGCCTTCAGTACTGCCAACACTGCCATTGACTGCCCGAGGTGTGACTGGCACCGGCAGCAATACGCCTTGGTCCTTATCAACAATCGAACCTTCGAGAATGTCCTCCATGGGAGGATAACCTCCATTACTCTTAAGCGGTGGAAAGGGGGTAAGGTGAAGGGGGGTGCCACCGTCATGTCGCAAGTCATTACGTGTGACCCCAGTAGCATACAGGGTCGGTGGAGGTGTTGGGGGCTGATCATCAGCCACGGTGAGGGAGCGTTTCATGGCTGCGGCATGTGGTCGGCGGGGCCCTCCTATAGGCGAGCTCAACTCATCCAGCACTCCTCCACCAGGATACTTGTCTGGCAGCTCAAGGCTGGCTGGCACAGAAAGATGAGAACACTCAGACATAGCTCTCCTCATGGCCTTCCTCTGTTGCTCAGCTCGACCCATGAAACAAGGCTCTAGGTCCTCCACTTCCTCCTCGTTATCATCCGACGACCCCTCAGCCATCTGCCGTCCACCAAGACCTTCACCTCCTCCCTGAAGGTAATTGTCATTGACAACACCTATGACACAGTAGTTAGGAGGTGCTTGAGGAGAGGCCGCTTGGCTGTTTGCTTTGTTTGCGCTGAGGCCATGAGGTGAAGGATTCCATCCTGCTACACTGGCTGGTTTCAAAGGTTCAAGGGGAGAGGGGACATCAGTGTTTTGTGCAGGTGTTCCTGTAAGTTGTGAAGAAAGTGTCATCCCACTGTTACCTGCACACCCCAAAGGTGCTGCATATTTTCCAGGAGATGCAGGTGAGGGGGATGAAGACAGAGGGCTGTCTGGGCTCTCCCCTGCACTGCCTAGCGATGCACTTCCAGGAATCACACCTCTTCCAGGCACCTTCAGCTCGGACTCCATGCCCACCCCTGCTGGAGGGTCAAAGAAACACAGCTTGTCTTCATCTGTCAGTCCAGGGGCTCTTGGGGCCCCAGCAAAGCTTCTTGGGGCACCCATGTCACCGTGCTGCCAATCCCATCCCTGATGCGCAGGGGATGTAGACATGGAAGGAACCTTGCATAGTTCACTGTACTCCGTGAATGGAGATACAGGTTGCTGGTTTGAGAGAGAGGACATGCTTTTCCTCCTCTAGCTAACGTTACCTACTCCTTATCAAATTGTCGTCTTCTTTATCCGTTCCCTTTTGTTCTTGCTTGCTTTGACACAAATGCTGAGCTTTATCCCTTGTGGTTGCACTCTTGCCGGCAAAAGATGCAAATGTGTAGCGTTATGTCTCTCTCCGTCTCTACGCTCTACAACTGACTAAGAAGCTGAGAGACTGAGCTTGAAGAACTGCTCTCTCTTGCTCTCTCTCTCTCTCTCTCTCACTCCAGCACATATCCAATCTCTCACTCTCCCTCCTTTCCTCCTCCTCCCTATCCAACATCAATTTCCTTGCCTTGCATCACATGACTCCTTGTGTGGCAGCTTATTCGCTGGAACAGAAAACAGCTCACTCCTATTCCAGAGAGCCCACCCCCTTTGTCATGCTCGTTTTCTCCACGCTGTCCGCTTTACCCCCACCAATCCTTTTCATTCTACTTCCTCCTGTCAGTTCTGAACAGCTACTACCTTTCCTTGAGCAACATGCTTTGGGCATAATCAGAGAGAGCATGGAGAGACTTTAAATGTAATCACTGACTACTGGGGCATAACTCATGCCTTTCCCCCAAGGATAGCATACATGTGACTGCTGTCTAGAGCAAATGCTTTACGGAAACATGTTCACAGCCTAGAAATTCCCCCCACCAATCAGTCACTGTTTACACATACAGCCTGATTCTACAGCAACCAATCACATACAGCCCTTGATCTATGTCAGAGTATTGCCTCCATTTCACCTCCTCTTGTGTATTAACATGCTACTTCAGACATCTAATTTATTTTCTCTCCCCCTCATACTGTTCTATTTTCCTCTAGCATGGATGCTTTTGCAGGCTACCGGCAGGGGGCTTTCCCTATTAGAGCCCTCAGCTCACATCCGGCAAGCGTCAGAACCCTCATTGCTAATTCTATTAATGCCATTTTAGCACACTCTAGAATGTATCATTCTGCCTTCAGTAATGATCTGCATGCATGTATGCATTTCTTAGTGTGAAACAAGTCCTTAGTGAAAAGGATAAGTGGAGAAAGGGATAAACAAAGATGGAGGGATGCCAGACGGGTGGAAAACTGCGCCCCACGGAAAAGCTGAACTGAAGCCTGTCGTCTCTGATCTCATCATAGAGGATGACTGCTTCTGGACTCAAGATGAGAGATGAAGCAGACAGCAAAGAGATGCATAATAGCTGTAAAATCCACACCAACCATAAATAAATGACGAGAGTGAATTAATAATAGCAAAAAAAAAACACTGTAGAATATGTAGAATAAATTGTGTTAAAAAGCTCAACTTCTAACCTCAAAATCACATCATTAAAAATTTTAATTAAAATTACTGCTTTGTTGCATCAACAACCAATGAACTCACAGTGACAACAAGAGCAGAATGAAAAAAAAAAAAATCAACCTGCATGACTGCCTATGCTAAAACCAGTCTAAGAGCAAACTCCTGCTGTTGTTTTCATGTGTTCAGATGTAGAGACAGCACTTTCAGTTCACACATCACCCCATCAGACCGACAAGGCTGACATCTGTCACCGTGGTTACATAAGCTAGGCCACTGCTCTACCTAGTTTCCCCCCCATCAGCACTTTCTTCCCACTGCACCAGCAAACACATTCCACCAGCCATACAGTCCTGACCTGCTAATGAACATGGCTTATGTAAGCTTTACCTAAGTCAGCTGTTAATGTAATGGACAAAGACAACAGACTGGACATGACAAAGGAAGCAGAATTCTGAGCAGCAATAGGCATATCAGAGCGTGATCTTAAAAAAACAAAACAAACAAAAAAAACAGCACTCAACTTTAATATTATGTACAGTAGACAGCACAAGAGCTCCTCATTGGGGTGGGTATTACACTGACATAATCATGATTAAATTATATCACAATATGCTTTTCTTTTTGTATCATGGATATTGCCAGTATTTAAAGAACACTGACCAACTGCATGTTTGATTACTAAGAGAGCACAAGTATGTCTGATTTAGTGCTGTGCAATGTGTGAAATATAAAAAAGCACAGTATTAATAGTTTTTATAGCCATTTTTGCCTGCTCCAACTTCAAACTCAGAAAACAACTAAATGTCATCATACATATTGTATCGTTATTGTTTCCATATGACACATCTCTCAGTAGGTGCTCTCAATAGGACAACTAATCTTTAATTTTGGTTTCAAAAGATAAGATGCTGAACTTGTAGGACACAGATTATTATATGGCCAATGCAAAGCCAATAATGAACCCCACTGTGTTTTCTTAATTTATTGAAAACCCATATTATTAATGGTACACACACAGTAGATATATCTGGGCAGGATTGGCATTTTCACAGCCAGAAGTTATCATATTTTGAACTTTTTCAATGAGGTTTACCAGGATATTTTCCAATTTAAACTGTAAATCATTGTTCTGTTTACAGTGTGAAACTTTCATGTGTTCGAAAATGTGTGCTCTGAGTTGGCTCCACATTATTAAGCTGAGCACCAGAGGACCAGGGTCCTAGAGCTGTCACATGAGTGAGTCTTGCCCTAATGAGTAGCGTTCAAGCCGTTGTTGAATAAGACTAATATCATTCTGCAGTGATGACCCCACTGGCCTAGACCCCACTGGCTAATATTCACAGAATGTTATATAAGCCAAAATAAACACTGCCTATTACTGTGTGTAGTTTGTAAGAACACTGTACTGTACTGCACTACAGATTGTCCACAATCAAAAAAACACTGGTTTGGATAGATCTTGTTTGGTCAGTGAGGATCCTCATTGAAAAGGTTCAAAATATTTTCACTCTGGCAGTGAAATATGCCAAGTCTACCCAGATATATCTGTGTCTATGGCAATTTCAAGCATGCTACTCAATTCTTTTCAGTAAATTATTCATAGCATATGCTATACTTAAGTAAGCTTAACTTAGAAAAGAATGCTCCTTGACTGAAGTGCAAAACAAATCTCATTCCTCAAACCGCACAGCTGCGGGGAGTCGCAGGCATAGCCAATGGCATTAATCTTTCTGAAGGTAGGAACACAGGTGGTATGAACACAGAAAAACGAGCCTGTGTGCTAGTAAGAAGAAGACAAAGCCAAAGAGGGCAAAAGGGACTTAGACTGGCTGCTGAGTTTCTATGTTTAGCTCAATAATACACCCCCCCCCCCACCAAACCCTCCAATGAACTGCCATTGTTTCCTTATAACTGCATTGTTTCCCTGCTTCCTTAAGTCTCCAAAGCAACTGCTTCCCATTGCCATGGCAACAAGAGCCTTGTCATGGCGATGGCTGCAAGTGGAGGAGTGGGTACAAGGGGCCGCTTGCGCTCAGACATATTGATCTCTGGAACATAGCAGATGAGTAAGGTGATGACGAATGTGAGAGAGGAAAGAAAACAAGGTTGGGGAGGGGTGATGGTGGTGGTGCCTGAAAATTGAGGAAGAGATGAAGCAACTGAACTCCAGAGATAAAATTAGAATTCTCTCTTTTGGAATGGCTCTTTTCCTGTTTCAATTGGTTATCCAACCTTTTGCTTAAATCCCATGGCTGATGAATTCTGTGACTAAAAGTAGCACCACTGACTGCTGAAAGACATGAGTGAAGACAAGCGGCTGCAGGGAGTGAATATATAAGCTACAAACCGAGGCACTAGAAACATGAGAGCATTCTGTTAAATCAGACATGCCTCCAGTAAAGTCTATTTTTGTTATTTTAAGCCATATACCATCATAAAACTAGTGCTGCACATAATTTGCACATAGTGCTGCACATAAAAGCCAATGAATCATTTATCCCATTAAATGTTTATGAATTTGAGGATACTTGATTATTCCTATACTTAAACACTGAGTGCCATAACAACCTTCTGTGGAAAACTTTAAAGGCTGAAAGATTCAATTACTATATTATAATTAAGGGTTAAAGGCTACAAAGCAATGATTAAACAAATGGCTTGAGTGACTGACACATTTCATTATTTTCTCAGACAAGATTAATAGCAATGATTAATAAACCTGGCTGTATGTGACCAACAATATAACCAATGCGCTGGCAAAATCTTCTGGTAGCCAGCAAGCCCCACCATAGGGCTGCACTGAAGTTGAGGAGGACAGATTTTCATGCCATATCTAGTTAATATGTATGAGCTGCCTGTGGGTAGAATAGTCTGCCAAAATCAGATTCATTTCCAATTGAGAGACATGTGTCCCGTGTTCAACTGCTCAACAACCCGATGCACAAAATGTACTACACCGAAAATCAGTTTTAAAGAAGCAGTCCACTGGGATTCATAATACAACATTCATTTTACCTGAAGACAATGTCAAAAAATAATAAAAACAGATGCAGGCTTAACTAAAATTTAGGGTAATAAACCTGCACATCATCCGAAACTGAGACCAGCTATTCACCTAATGAAAAGAAAGACTTGGTTTTCCAGTCCACTGTGCTTGGACACCAATAGTTTTACAGGACCAGATGTCTCATAATGTGAATGTCTGGGGGCAACCATAAGAAATTATAAGCTAAATGTGGGTGGGAGTGTAGAATTGCAGAGTGAAAACAAATCGAGTTTGAAATTCTTAAATCAACCCTAGGCTTTGTATAATCTTGACAACGAGATTGTTGTCAACCTATGGATGAAACTCCAAATAATCATGTAAGCATGGGCTGCATGTATAAAGAACACAGTACAAGCATTAAAAATAAAAATATCTATTCACCAGGGAAAACTGATTAGTGAGCCAACAACATAATTTTGCATGTTAGCTTTTCTTGCTTGTGTGATCCAACTGTACATTTGGGAGCAGATTTTAGACGTGGACATACCCTTGTTAGCAATCCAGCACCAAAAATTTGTCCCTAGATGTGTATTCTCCCTCCTGCAAGACAAACGTGCTAGAGGTTGCTTCCGCAATCGAGTCACACATATCTAGCAAAACTCTCCTGGGTCTGGGTTTAGTATTCATGTAACATAGCAATTTGGGTAAGAGAAGTGAAAGCAGCACTACAAACTTAAAATCTGCTGTGGTTTTACAAAACATAGTCAAGATTTGATGGTCAACCCACATACTGTAACAGAGAGCATGAAGCACTTATTGCATTACCTTCTGACCAGCTGGTTAAAATTCACAGGCTGACCTGCAGCCAAAGCTTCAATACTAGGCAAAAACCCTACAGCTTTTCCTGAAAGTAAACACTGTGGAGCTAAAATCACACTTTTATAAGTAAGATTTAATGTGTTTTAACTATCAAAAACAGTTTCATAGCTGCACATTATAGTGCATTTGGCTGTTCCAGTTTGCTAGTCTGCTTTAGACATTTCTCTTAACCATCGGTATGGAGAGTGGATGCTTCTAAATAATAATTCCATCACACAGACTGGATTATGTCACCTGCGTCAAAAAACCTACCCAAAATACAAACGCTACCCAATCCAGTTTACCGCATCAAAGAACAGACCATGATTATTCTTTGACTGCAGCCTGTTCTTTCCGCTTCCTTATACCACCCACGGTTTTTGGACGACACTGATTTCCACTGCCTATTATAGAAACAAGCCCAAGGCTGCCTGATTTACATGTCTGCATAATTAACACCCTGATACAGAGAGCCACTACACATTTCTTTGATGCACTGTACAAATAATATATTTTTAACAAATCTGAGACAACATTACTACACGTAGCTAGTAACTTAAAGTCTCATAGCAGGTTAAGTGGGGGACTGTATGACCTATATTCTGAGCAAATGAGTGCACTGATTTATGCATTATGACACCTTGGTGCAAAATATTTTGAATCTGTCCATTTGCTAATTGCACAAGGGTAAACTGGAACCATGTTTAGCTCACCCTAAGCCTACTTTTTCAGCATCTGTCCCCATTACCATGGAAACATCAGCTGTTCTTTAGTCACCATAGCAACTAGCCAGGCCCTACCCCCTCTCCAGCGGGAGTCTGTCTGCCAATGAGGAACACAGACAAAGTCAAGGACCTGACCTTCTCTGCTATTTTCCCTAAACTCAGTCTCTCTCATTCACATAGCCTTTCACCTGTTATATTCACAGTCAATTCAATGACGCACAATGGCTAAATAAATAACAAGGCTGTTAATTAGCCTTCACTCACAAATCACACTATGACGCCGCAAATTATTCACAGTGTCAGACTCATAAACATGCTCAACAACACTGAAGCATCCTTAGCAAACCAACCCATTGGAAATAAAAAATGACACAGACATCTTGATATATCACCTATCTGCTCCAGGTGCACAGACACTCAAAGGCTGTATTGGCCTGAGGTTAAAAATAACCCTGCTGAGACTCTCCACACCTGAGAGCCTTTACTCACAACTACATCAGGGAGGCCTGCAGGAGGTTTTTACTGATGTTTCTTCTCGCCAATACTAATGAGGTTCTTTAAGCTAATAACTCCTCTTCACTTCATTAGCTGGACTAATACCAAACAACTGCAGAAAAAACCCTCAGAGATTTTAATGCATGCACAATACATTGGCCGATTTCAATGAAGTGAGATTACTTATTTATATATTTATAAAAGCTGAAAAGAATACGTATTACACGTGAAACTGAGTGCTGCACAATATTAAGGAAATTCAATATCAGAGTTCTTTTGCAAATATTACAATGTCATGGTATTTGATTATATTTCAATCTGACAGGTCTGTTTTTGCCTGTTTTTCTACTCTTAAAATCAACACAAACAGACAAATAGAACCTTACAAAGTGTATTTCTACCAGCATGGCAAAAGGATCTATAACCATTTTATGGAGTGGAACGTTACCATAGAAATGCTTGTTATTTATCAACAGTGCTAAAAGTCCAAAAGTCAATATTCTAATGTGACCCAAAAAAAAAACAAAAAAAAACACATCTGCTTCTAACACTAAATTCTGTTAGCTCCTCCATTGAATCCTAGTAGCATCCTAGCACCAAGCTAACAGAAATTCAGATTTTATCACCGTTGGATGCAGACATTCAAAGCTGGTAGAACACATTGCATGTTTTATTTGAAACTTGTAAAATATATATTAACAGGCAGAAAAAATGTCTTATTGAAAAGAATTGAACAGTTTTCTGTTGGGCGTTTCAAGAATGTAACCATTTTGTTTCCAACCAAACCTATGCAAATAAAATGTAGAGCATAACTACAGCACTTGCAGAGTTTAAAAACAATGATAATGATGATTTTTAATAAAAATGAATGAATAATTACAGATGTACACATTTTTTCAAATTACACATTTTTCCTCATTTCACAAAAACAACAGGCCTTGTCAGAATCTCAAAATCAGAATCAGAAACCATCTCAAAGACATTTAATAGGACATACAATGTAAGCACACTTTCCTTGTCTTGGTTAAAACTAATGTATGTCATTTCTGTTGATCAACTGAACAATTCAACAATAATTGCAAAATACACTCACCGGACACTTTATTGCTAATGAAACGTTGGACCCCCTTTTGCCTTCAGAACTGCCTTAATTCTTCGTGGCATACTTTCAACAAGGTGTTGGAAACGTTCCTCAGAGATTTTGATTGGTTATTTGAGCTCCTGTTGCCTTTCTATCATCTCGAACCAGTCTGCCCATTCTCCTCTGACCTCACATCAACAAGGCATTTTCATCCACACAACTGCTGCTCACTGGATATCTTCTCTTTTTTGGACCGTTCTCTGTAAACCCTAGAGATGGTTGTGCATGAAAATCCCAGTAGATCAGCAGTTTCTGAAATACTCAGACCAGCCTGTTTGGCACCAACAAACATGCCATGCTTAAAGTCACTTAAATCACCTTTCTTCCCCATTCTGATGCTCGGTCTGCACTTCAGCAAGTTGTCTTGACCACCTCTACATGCCTAAATGCATTGAGTTGTCACCATTTGATTGGCTGATTAGCCATTTGTGTTAACAAGCAATTGAACACCTAATAAAGTGGCCAGTGAGTGTATGTCTATTAGGACAATGCAACAGCAGTGGAGACCAGAGTCATCCCACCACAGTCTTGCATGTCATTAATGTGAGATTGATGGTCTAGAGGCTGTTTCCTTGTTCCAGTCTCTCTGTGTGCCAGTGCCCTTGCTGGTCTGAGATTATGTAAGATGTATGGCAGGTCTCCTGGGATTGGAAAGGGACTCGCAGGCCTCCTACCCAACAAACCCTGCTGCACTCACACAAATGACCTCATTAAACCCACAGCTTCTAAAAATAAGCCTCTGTCCTCATAACACCACATAAACCAAATGGTCATGTCCAGTGGCACTGCAGCTTTCAGCACATTGTAACACAAGGCTAATCAGATACTTTTCAGGTACAGGCTACTATTTCTAAACAGCATCAGTTAGTGTGTACATGAAAGAAAAAAAAATGACCTCACACTGACTTTATTAACTTACAACCCCAATTCCAATGAAGTTGGGATGTTGTGTAAAACATAAATAAAAACAGAATACGATGATTTGCAAATCCTTTTCAACCTATATTCATTTGAATACACTACAAAGACAAGATATTTAATGTTCAATCGGATAAACTTTATTGTTTTTTGCAAATATTCACTCATTTTTAATTTGATGCCTCCAACACGTTCCAAAGTTGGGACAGGGGCAACAAAAGACTGGGAATGCTCAAAAAACACCTGTTTGGAACATTCCACAGGTGAACAGGTTAATTGGAAACAGGTGAGTGTCATGATTGGGTATAAAGGCAGCATCCCTGAAAGGCTCAGGAGTTCACAAGCAAGGATGGGGCGAGGTTCACCACTTTGTGAACAACTGCGTGAGCAAATAGTCCAACAGTTTAAGAACAACGTTTCTCAACATGCAATTTCAAGGAATTTAGGGATTTCATCATCCACAGTCCATAATATCATCAAAAGACTCAGAGAATCTGGAGAAATCTCTGCAAGTAAGCAGCAAGGCAGAAAACCAACATTGAATGCCAAGCCACATTCTGCACGTGTTACAACAGCGTGGCTTCATAGTAAAAGAGTGCAGGTACTAGACTGGACTGCCTGCAGTCCAGACCTGTCTCCCATTGAAAATGTGTGGCGCGTTATGAAGCGCAAAATACGACAACGGAGACCCCGGACTGTTGAGCAACTGAAGTTGTACATCAAGCAAGAATTCAACAATTAGTGTCCTCAGTTCCCAAAGGCTTATTGAGTGTTAAAAGAAAAGGTGATGTAACACAGTGGTAAACATGCCCCTGTCCCAATTGGAATTGGGATTGTACTAAAACTAACAAAGATAATACTGATTTCAATTATTTTTGAAATCAATAGTTTTATGAACAGTTTCAACATCCAAGCGAGGAAATACTATACTGTTATACACTCACCGGCCACTTTATTATGTATTTTATGCATTTAGGCATGTACAGGTGGTTAAGACAACTTGCTGATGTGCAGACCGAGCATCAGAATGGGGAAGAAAGGGGATTTAAGTGACTTTAAGCATGGCATGGTTGTTGGTGCCAGACGGGCTGGTCTGAGTATTTCAGAAACTGCTGATCTACTGGGATTTTCATGCACAACAATCTCTAGCGTTTACAGAGAATAGTCCAAAAAAGAAAATATCCAGTGAGCGGCTGTTGTGTGGACGAAAATGCCTTGTTGATGTGAGAGGTCAGAGGAGAACGGGCAGACTGGTTCGAGATGATAGAAAGGCAACAATAACTCAAATAACCAACCAAAATCTCTGAGGAATGTTTCCAACACCTTGTTGAAAGTATGCCACGAAGAATTAAGGCAGTTCTGAAGGCAAAAGGGGGTCCAAACATTTACTAGCAATAAAAAAAACTTTATGTACCTAATAAAGTGTCTGGTGAATGTATAATGTATACACTAATTAAAATACAAATGAAATGTGCTAGATTGGTTAAAAAAAAGCTGTCATGGCATGTAGTGTGATGAGCTGCAAACTTCTGAAGAATTGTTTGTCATTTACTATTTGGGCAATTTGCTGTTATTTAGTTCAGATAACAATAAAATATCATATTGCCCTACGCCATAACTATTTTTATTTTGTTAAGATATTCACATGTGTGCTTTTATACTCACTGATGTAGTTGAGCAAAAAGTAGATCAGTTTGGATATATGAAAGTCATTTAACTTCAATCACCCATAAAGACAACACCAGCATGAAACAACACTAAATGTGTGTCAATGACCTAAACAGCAAGGCCAAGTTTGAAAGACCTAAGAGACCCAAGTCTTTTCCATGTTTGTATCTCAATTCTCTCAATCACAGGTTCTCATGTTGTCTTTACACTGACAATAGCTTTGGAAAGTGCTAAATGCTTCAGCGCAACAGCGCCAATGCTGGCACAAGATGTGTTAGTCAGAGAGGTGAGGTGTGATGGCAAACACTGGACATTATTCATGCGCTCTCAAGATGTCTCCTATTCATAAAGACAGGACACAAAATTAAGTAAATTCATTTAGTGCCTCTTCCCATAAAAATATGCCTTATCTCAACCATCAGTTCATGTGGCAAGAGGTATTTATACAGTGGCTCCAAAAGAGTTGGCCTGAAAACAGGTAAATACAAGTTACATGATATTCCTAGATATGACCGTCAGACTCCTTAAACAAAGCAAACTCATAAATGTCATAAGCACTCCATGCAGGTCTGCAGTGTACCCTCTATGGGAGTGCTCACTCAATCAAGTTTGACTCCTAGAGTGCTTGCTAAGGGTATTAGAACGTTCTGCTTCATAACTTATTCATCCATTCTCCACAGAACCCTCACTAAAAGCCACAACAAATGTCTTAGGTTGAAACAGACCCTAAAATGCACTCAAAATAACGATGGACAGACACTCCACTCCAATGGAACAGATTTAGCAAAAAAAAAAAAAAACAAAAACAAAAAAAAAACACCCAAACAGCTTTCAACATACACAGAACATGATCACAAAAACTTTGGTCCATACAAATCAACAAACCAGAACAAAGTCTTTAAAATGTCACTTGTAGTTCAGTGGCGTTGTTCTAATTAACATCAGCCTGCAATTTTAAAATACTATTCTAATAGTAAACCATCTCCCCACCAACGTAAAGAGTGAAGTCAGCTAATTTGCTGATTAATGGCTCCTTTAAGAATAAGAGGTGCTTAAAATCTCACGTGCCAAGTAAAAGCTACGGACCTCTTTCACGTCATTTAATGTTACACTCTAGGTGTGGGAGATATTCCAATAGGTCATTGCTAACACAGTTACAGGATAAGATGTTCTGAGAATATCATGGGTACCGCCAGTAGAACACTGATACTTCTTTAGAAAGAAGTTTGGATGGGGCTCCCAAGTGGCATAGCTGTTTAGGGTCTTGCTTTGTTGTCAATAGTTCAAATCCTGATGATGCTGCGAGTCCTAGAGAGCAGAACTGGTCATGTTTCGCAAAATGTAGGGAAGCATAGTAAAATCATTTTGCCCAGTTTTTAATAGTTATTTTTTTAATGTAGGACATCCGGTTTGCAGGTGCATTGGGTCTGTTATCACACCTCAGCAAGAATAAATATCACACACACTTTGTATCATGAAGACGTCTTCAAGGATTGTCTGTCTTTGGGTTGTTATTCACAAAAACTAATCCATTACAAATTTACTACTCAGGACTTCACTGTAAAAGTCATTTCACTATTCATTACTTCTACTTTACTCCCTACGATCCAAACAAAACTGGATGGTATATGGGAAAATTCAAAAGCAATTTCAGTGCTTTATTCAGAAAGAAACAGGAAATCAGATGCATCATGCAAGAATATATCAAGCGACAGAGAATATAATGTGTAAACCAGTTGGAGACTTGTTAGCAGTTAGTAATGTTTAATTGGCAATTCTTCAACTGGATGGATGACTTAAATAATAACAACTAGGTTTATCTAGCCGTGTTTATAAAGCCATTCATATGTCCTTTACGCTTCTGTTCTTGCCATACTTTCAGCTCCTTTTGGCTGTAGTGGACTACATGTTGTATAAACATTTAATGGGACATACAATGTAAGCACACTTTCCTTAACTTCGTTAAAACTGTAATGTATGGCATTTCTGTTGATCAACTTAGCAATTCAACAATAATTGCAAAATACACTCAATGGACAATTTATTAGGTACAATAAAGAATAGTAAAAGGTTGGACCCCCTTTTGCCTTCAGAACTGCCCTAATTCTTCGTTTCATACTTTCAACAAGGTGTTGGAAACATTCCTCAGAGATTTGGTTATTTGGTTGGTTATTTGAGTTCCTGTTGCCTTTCTATCATCTCGAACCAGTCTGCCCATTCTCCTCTGACCTCACATCAACAAGGCATTTTCGTCCACACAACTGCCGCTCACTGGATATTTCCTCTTTTTTGGACCATTCTCTGTAAACCATAGAGATGGTTGTGCGTGAAAATCCCAGTAGATCAGCAGGTTCTGAAATACTCAGACCAGCCCGTCTGGCACCAACAACCATGACACATTCAAGTCACTTAAATCACCTTTCTTCCCCATTCTATTAATATAGTAGTATTCACTTGTAGGTAGTTTGACCAGAGGAGGATGGGTCCCCCTCCTGGTGAGCCTGGTTCCTCCCAAGGTTTCTTCCTCAGTTCTGAGGGAGTTTTTCCTTGCCACTGTTGCCCCTGGCTTGCCCACTGGGGGTTTTTTACATTCTTGTTAAAACTTTGTCTTTTCTGGAATTCTGTGAAACTGCTTTGTGACATCCGTTGTAAAAAGTGCTATAAAAATAAATTTGATTTGATTTAATTCTGATGCTCGGTTTGCACTTCAGCAAGTTGTCTTGACCACCTCTACATGCCTAAATGCACTGAGTTGCGGCCATGTGATTGGCTGATTTGTGTTAATGCAATTTAACACAATAAAGTACCTAATAAAGAGGCCAGTGAGTGTACAGAGGTCATGTGAAAAAATAGGTGAACTGCATTTACAAATTAAACTCCAAACATAACCTCCATATTGACTTACAAAATGATGCACATGGTACTAATTCACACTCTCTCACACACAATACACAGCGTATTATTTTGCATGTTGGGAAGTCTGACACCACACCCTAGTGTTCAGCCTCCTACTGCAGATAAATAGCACCCTCAGTGACACAGATCCACCCCGGCAAAAAGAGAACTGGAAATTACAGAGACAGAAGAGATAGCAGTGTCATGCTGCCACAAAGACACCCCACCCACCCCAACACACACACGCACACATTTGGCATTTGTTTCTGTGAATTGTGGGGACATTACATAGACTTCCATGCTTTTCCTGGAGACTAACCCAAACCTTAACTAAACTACTGTTAACATATTTTATTGTTACATTATTGTTATTATTGTTATATTGTTATAACTTAAATTTTATAATTTATGTTGGGTGTTCCAGCTTGTGGTCCCCACAAGGAAGAAAGGGCCCTGCAATGATAGTGAATAAGCAGGTTTTGGTCCCTCACAACATAGCATAAACCTGGTACACACACACACGCACACGCACACACACACACACACACACACACACACACACACACACACACACGTCAGATTTACACACAAACACTGACAGAGAGACACACAAGCTTCACATACAGATGCCAGAGAGCTCTAAATCTGTCATAGTAGGTATGTAACTAATTGCTTAGTAAGACTGATATCCCTATAGCTTTCACCTTTAAAAATACAAAACTAAAAATAGCTGGCTACAATGAATGAAGGAGAGAAAATGTTTACAGATGATTTCTGCATTTACTAAATATTTCAGAATAAATGCTGAGAAAAACAGGCACACAGAACACAGCAATCTTATAACTATATATGCTGCTTATCTTCCTCGGTCATAGGGCGTGCTGGAGCCTATCCCAGCGGTCATTGAGCAGAAGGCAGTAATCACCCTGGACAGGTAGCCAGTCCAGCAGAGGGAAACCACACAGATATATACCTTCTCACACGCACACACACACAAGCACACACACTTTCAGCCTCGGTATTGCAGTAATGCAATTTAAAATACACAACACAAAATACGAGACCGTAGAAATTTACGATACACCCATGTGCCTTCTGGTATTCCCACATTTTCAAAATGTGTATCTGCCATCCCCATAAACCATTTGTATCCACAAATGCCAATTAACAATCTCTTGTTTCCTGCTTTAGAGGCTGCAAATGACTGAACAGACTAGATCTATAACCTCTTGCTTTTAAAAAAGAGAAGGAAAAAAAAGAATATGATCTAAATCACTGATAGTTTGCAGGGTTGAAGGAAAATGAACAACGATGAACAGAGTGAAAGTAAACCATGTCTTCCTCCTCTCTGTTCATTAATCATAGCGCTGTGCCTGCTGGGAGTGTGTCACTAGCCTATTTATAGGAGCTGCGTTCTCACCCAATGTAGCCTACATGTAAATATGAATCTTGTATTCAGTACAGTCAACAGCTCACAGGAGACCCTAGCAAGAAAACGGACTTCAATACAGTACATTTTCCCTTAGAAAAATTACATAATACATTTGTCCTAACTGAGGAGTGTTACTGGTACATTGCCATGTACTAAGGTACTGAGATGTCATAAAGTTGATTGAAGTAAAGAAATGTCCTTTACCCTTTAGGCTATGTATTAAAAGTTTTACTACTTTATTACTAACCTATTTAATATTATTATAGTTACATTTGGATAATTTTTAATGTCAGAAAGTACTGCACCATGCTGGGGCTTAAAAAAAACCCAGCTAAAAAAGTGGGGAAAATAACAGACCAGTGGTGTCTTTGCTCAGAGAAGACACATCTTTCAAGAATCATATGATGCACCTGGTCTAAACACCATTCAAAAACAGGAGGTCAGCCCTTCAAAACACAACAAATCCACTCACTTAACCCCTCCAAAAATTCTCAGAAACAGTGCATTCACATCCATGCACTAACCTATCGCTTTCAAACTCACAACAGAAAAGGCGGTTTTACCAATCAGTTTAGCTAAGTGTTTACATTTTTGGAGTTGTGGAGATGTGGCCATGCCTGTGCAGTGGCAATATAAGAATACATGTCATGCACCCACCAACCGAACAGTGCCAAGGAACTCTGGGAGATGAATGAATAAAGCTTTGCAGGATCTGGAAAAAAAATTATCTCTAGAATAATACCATGAAATTTCATGCTTTTATTCTGATTTATTTAGAATGGATCAGTACTGTTTGACAGCATAACTGACCCCCTTTTATATTTACAGGGCCTGAGGGGGTTGCAGCGGGGCTTGTATTGATAAAGAAAGTCTCTAGATACACAGGATCCAGACCCCATGTGTCAAACACAAGGTATGCAGGCCAGATCAGGTCCGCCACATAATCCTATCCAGCCTGCAAAAGCATTTTGATTTTCTGTTTCACAATATGCTGCACTACAGTCCGCAGGATGCATTGCAACATAATGCACTCCAACAACACTCTATGGAACAGCAGTTACACCTCAGTTCTACACATCACCAAATCATATCACCAAAATATAATTAAGCTGTAGTTTAATCATTATAACCATTTAACATCAGCTCAACAGCTCAGAAATTTAGGCCAAGGCTTAATGAACTAGCAGCAAAGAAAAGATGCCAGGTGTTCAAGCAAATTGGTAGGTTTGAAAAGACTTTTTAAATATTTCAAGTGTCTATGTAGTATTTCAAGGTCTACTACAAGTATCTGTATTTTACTACTGACATTTTTGCATATTCTGAAAAACCAATGGTCAGTTCAGGTTATAGTTGAACATTAATTGAAAATTAAATATATATATTTTTAAAACATTTTTTCAATGTGGCCCTTATAGTGGTTCAGTTTGACACTCCTGAAGGTAAAATATTTGTATGTCATTTCATATAGAGCTTTTGCAAAACTGGCCTCTTTAATAATGAGTGGATAGTATAGAAACAAAAGAGCTGAATAAAGGTACTAAAATCTACAATCTAAAAAAAAATAAATAAATCATATTAGCATTGCACCACACTGCACCACACATGATGTTGCTTTTATTATTTGACACAGCTTTCACACCACTATGCTCTTTATCTCACAGCTCAGTTCCTTACTATAACAAGCCAACTTGCCCACCTGTGTCTATTCAATGCTTTATTCCCTTTTTCACTTCTCATTCAGCAGCTTATTTATATCACAACACACTGAAGACTCTTGGAACATTCTTTTAATAGGCATACACATTTTCATACAACTGACTTACCTATAGAAATAGATGATGATCCACAGAAGAATGCCATTAGCAGTACATGGAATGAGAAAAAAACAAGATACAATTAGTGTTACCTGTCATAAATGGCCAAAGAGCTTAAACGGATATCATGCTGGCCTTGTGTTCAGCTAGTACTTTCTGTGCTGCACACTGAATAGGTATACTAGGAAAGAAACATGGACAAGTTATGAAGACTCAAAGTTCAGAATGAAGAACTATTGTGTTAAGCAGCTCCAGCACACCTTGGCAGTAAGAAAAGACAGTAGCATGGTGATTGGAGTGTGGTGAGTGAACAAGAATGCGTCCCTGAAACACTTCAAACCAAGAGGCATTCCGTTAGTATTGTACACCCAGGATTACACGTGGTTAATAGGAACAGTCTTGCCCTACATACACACAGAGGTTCGCCATATAGCATTGCACCCTTGAAACACCCAAGCCAAACCAAGCTAGCCAATTTTGAAGGGAGCCTGATAATGCGGCGTCCAGTCGGGGAACAAATGTGTTAGTGATTGAGGTAAAGAGACTAATCACCCAAGCCAACCGCAGCCAAGGCATGGCTTGGGATCCACAAAGTCATGCAATGAGTGGATCCATATCGTACACTCCAAAAACAAACCTTCCAGCATGGCAGGCAGTTCTGCCTCTTGCTCCCGGGGTTCTGCAAAGCTAGGGAAGAATGGTGGAGCAGCAGGGTTCAAGCCAGAGTTTTGAGGAGAGGGCAGTTTCGCTTCAGGTGATGTGGGGCTCTTTGACGAAGATAAGTGGGTTTTCTTGCCCTGCTTTGATTTGGCTTCTTTTGATGTTTTGCCTCTTGGTGAAGGTAAAGGTGCCGGCACAGGTATAGGTGCCTCGTAGGTGACACCCTCCATGCTAGTGATGTCAAAAGGCTCACTGTGGTTGTTCAGTTGTGAGTCATTGAGAGACCAGGCTGTTCCAGATGGAGAGAATGGTGGAGCTGATATCAGCGCCTCCATAGATGATCCAAAACCAGCACTACCAGGAGTTGACATCAAGGGGTCAACAACAGGAGCATCAGCCAAAACATGGGTCCCCACAGTTGGGCCAATGAAAGAGGGCTCTTGCTCAAAAATTAACTCTTCATGAGGTCCCCCACCAGACACAAAGCCCTGGGTATCATTCATGGTGGAAGCAAGAGGGTTGGCTTTACCTGGGTCTACAGGGAGGGTAAATGCATCTTTGGTGTTACCCAGATCAACACTGTCTGTTTCCATAAGCAAATCTTGGAAGCCGGAGGAGACAGACAAGGGGCCTGTGGGTGAAAAACCTGGTCCGTGACCAGGGCACGTTGCTAAGGGAGCTGCAGGGCTGAGGTCCAGTAGAGCTGGTGGGGAAGTAGCTGTCAGCGAAAGCAGATCCCGTGTGAGTAATGAGGGCATGACGGACCCATCAGGGAAATCCTCACTGAGAGAAACCAGGTCCTGGCCGGAGGCTTCTCCAGCTAGTGTAGAGGTTGCCATATCTGCTCCAAAGTCTTGAGACCTGGAGGCTGAAGCAGGGACAAAGGGCTCTGCATGGATCGCCCACTCTTCTGGAATCTTCTTGCGACTTTTTCCTTTCTTGATCCTACCACCACCCCGAACAATGTCTTCCCGATCCCAGCCTACATCTCGGTCCCTTTCTTTGCGTGGTGACAGCTGATGTGATCCCTCAGGCAGAGAGATGTTCTCGCCTTGCATTTCCAACTGACTCTTACTTTCCATTGGATCCCAGATGTCTTCTTTGGGCCTCCTTTTCTTCTTCTTCTTCTCTTTTTTGCGATCAGAACCCTCATGTTCTCTCTCATCTAGCTCCCCAAGTCCACTATCTCTGTGGGACCACTGATTGGCAGAGGCATCTTGTGTGCTTTCTGTTAGATGGCTTGCATGGCGACCGATCACCGTGGAAACACTGGGAGTGAAGGGCAGGTCAGAGGGAATGCCAGCATCATCTGGCCAGCGGTCAGCAGAGACACCTCATATGCAAAGAGGGAATAAGAGTTAGCAGATTACATTCTTCCTGTCTCTTTCTCTCACACACAGCGTATCTTGATTTACTAGAACCTTTAGTATCTCACACTAGTAGTAGTGCACTATATGTTTTTTTTTTTAATTACAATCATTTGCAATGGACAACCCTGGTCACATTAGATTAAACATAAATGAGTTAATTATGTCAAAGATTATTTCGTTGGTATATAAACCATGGGTTAATCAAAAGATTTTAAAAGTCAGTTCAATAGGACCTCCATTTTCATGGTAAAGTGTAAGATCTAAGCTGTATACATATTTAGTAAAAACACTACACCACTTGAGGTCAGTTATATTCCATATGACTGTACTCCTTCAGCTGCCTAATAATGAGCTTGTTACTTGCTACTGATATAACTTCATTCTTTACTGTAATATTTATGTAGAAGACGGTATCCTGTATCATAGACTCAGACATAATGCAGTTCTGTCTCTGTTTTGGCCACTGGATCCTACACTAGACTGACCTAGTTATCTTTATTCTGAAAAGTTCAAATCCACTCTTTAATGTCAAGAGGATATGGAGGGAACAGGTTTCCCTGCAGGCCTGTCTTTTTGATAAATGATGCACACAGACAAATGATAGACAGATTTGCTCTGATGGCAGGGACTGGGTGAGAGAGGACTTCAGTCAGTGCAATGCACTGTGGAATGTATATGCAATCTACTATCAACAGCCTTAAATCGGCAGCCATGAAATAAATAAATAAATAAATACATAAATTCCTGGTACTTGGTTTTGAATTACGGTAAATACTTTTTATGTAACTGTTCCATTCTTCGCTTGGCTCACAAGCTTATCTGTTATTATGGTGTTAACACGCATCACTGAATAACAAACTGCTATAGACGTTTTTTGTTGCAATATCTGTAAAGCAAACATAACATTCTGCATTCTGTCTTATATTTATTTTCCCCCAAGGTTCACTTACAATATTTGTGAAATTATGATATTTGTAATAATATTTGTAATATTATCAAATCATCATAATGGGCCACAACTTGGATTACATGATAATTTTACGATCTCAACACTTAAAAAACAATAATGTATATATACAACCTCTATTCTGAATGGCAGCCCTGTGTTGTGCATTATTTAAAAAGCAGTCTGGGCTTTCAATGTAAATCGGTGGTACTAAACTGCTATTTGCTGGTTATATAAACAAGTTGTTGTTGTGACATTGTTTATATATACACGGTTGTATGCTGGACATATAAATGAGTTGTTTTAGAGAAATCACAGAAACAATTAAACCCATGCTATTTTGCCAAGAGTCAATATATGGACTGTAGGGAGTTTGCAATGTATGTTATGTTTTTTAAACTTGTTTACATACTACTTCATTACACTCATAGATAAAAAAGGTGAAAAAAATCAGTTTGTCTTTATATGGGTACTTTAAAACAAATAAAGAACAATTTCAAATATATGAAATATCATGACAGTGTGCCATTCCAGTGCTAAATATGAGCGTTTCAGCACCTCTCACGTTTCCAAGTGTGTGTTTAATAGCCAGGCATGAATGTATGGTCCCGACTTAGGCCCCCAATCTGCTGACTATGTCACACACTTGCTGAACATCCTCAGTCTATCACCAACCAGAGACGATCACCATTTTAAATCAGCACACACAAACCAGCAAGTGAGCTGTTCTTGTGTGTAATTCATGCCACCTACCCTGGCACAACATTGAGCCTCAGCTGTACTGTACCATGTCACACAAATGCGGCCATTAATGACCCCTGGGAGCACGAGATGGATGGCACATTAGGAAAGCTCTGACACTGGAGCTAAGTTAATGTATGTATAAAGGCTTTTACTGTTTTTGTCTAGTTATAATGCCCCACAGTGGCAAAGCAAGGTCACTGCATATGTCCTCTGATTTAGCTGGATTTGTTCAGAGGATAAGCCTGACAGGGGGGTCTCCTGCTGTAATCCCATAATCCTCTGTAAAATCCAAACCTCATCAGTGCAGCTGGGGGAGCATTGGGGGGAAATGACTGCATATTAGGGCAAGAGAATCTGCTACAAACACTATTTGGCAGATGGCAGGATCATATTATTGACTTGTCACACACATAATGTGACATTATCATAAAGACACTGAGGTCAATCAGTTGCATCACTAATGTAAGAGATGTAGCTGTGGTTCTGCAGGATCTGAAAGAGGTAATATAAAAGTGTGCAGTAAAAAGTGTGCATCTGGGTGTGCATCTGTATGCCTTTCTCCTCTACCTGGAGAAATGTCCACAGGGTTTTTGCGCATGGTAAGTGCCTCTGAGGCCAGTGATGGCAGTTTCTGGCTGTCTGCAATGCTTGGAGGTTTTTCTGGCTGGAGTGGTGCAACTCCAACATCCATATTGATTCCCATTCCCATTGCAGGCTGAGAGAATCCTGTGGAGACAGAAAAAGTTCAAGACTGTTATAGCATACAGAGGTTTAGTGCATCTATAAACCACAAGAGGAACTGCTACAGTTCAGTGTTTGGAATTCTTCTGAATTTAGCTGACAAGCTTAGTTACTTACCAACAGTCAAGAAACTGATTTAATTTTTAAAGTCAATTCCTAACAACTTATACTGAAAACAGCTTTCTTTCTTTCTTTCTTTCAGTTTAATGTACTCATAATTAGTTCTATCCGCATCATTTCCTACCAGTGGCATACAGTAACAAAGCACTTTGTTACTGTACTTACGCTAATGTTCAAAAATTGAGAATCACCACTCAAAAATTTGAATCCAGTGTTTTCATTGGTATAAAACCTATTATGTTGCAGATACATGTATAGAATGATTCGATTAGGAAGCCACTACTATACATAGGTCTTTCACTAATGTGTGCTTATTTGGTGAAATCGTATAACATTGAGAGTACAGTAAGGAATGACACACACACACACACACACACACACACACACACACACACACACACACACACACACACACACACACACACTTTCTAAGCCACTTCTCCCTCGGGGTCACGGGGAATGGAATACAGTACCTTGTATTTAAAAGGTGATCAAATCTAAAGGCAGATAATGTACTAAGAAATTATATAATTAATACCAAGTAATAAGTATAATATAAAAACAAAATGACATCATATTATTTATCGTTTAATGTGCTGCAGCTGTTCTCAAAAACTTAAAAACAAATTTACTTTGTAAAATCTTAAATTCTGGCTTGGGCACAAACAAGCATATAAACAGGCACATGAGCTTTAAAGTGCTTAGCTATATTCCTCAGCTTTTTAACTTATTGTTATCTTTAGGATTCTATCTTTAGCTATTAGGCTGTCACAAGATCAATATTTTACATGTAGGCATCAAATGCATACTGGAGATGTTTCTGAAATTTTGGATGTAGAAAGTAGGCTACTAAGAATATACCATCAACTATGGAATAACCTAGGATGTGGCGAGTTAATATATCACTCATTTACTGTAAATAGATAAGAACAGTATAACAAGTAACTTGTTTCCAAAACATGTTCCAAAACACGTTGAGATACCATCTGGTGTCTAGTGCATTATGTACATTTTTCATCCACATTGTTTATTACTGACTGGAATAACAGCAACTATTCTGACAAGTGACAGCAAACCTTCGTGTTTTGACTCCAGTACAAACAGGACTTTCACCAAGCGCACCTCCACATTCACTCAAGTACAGAATCTGTGTAACTGGTCCACCACCGTTATGTACAACCAAGGTCAACATTTGTGAAAAAAACAACACTGCTGAATTAAGCAAAGCAGCTCAACATCACCTTACTATTAGTTTCAGCACTAGACATTTAATTCTGTAAATAATTAAACAGAAACTTTGAAAACTGCCAACAAATAAAGCACTCATCATGTAAAAGAAATAAGGCAAACATTACAGATATTCTTTAAGGTCTCCCACTGACAGATGAAATAACAGAGGAAAGAATGTCTGAGCAGCTAGACCTGATGTGAATGTTGATGCGAGAATGACTCATCACCTCAACGAAGTGAGCTGTTTTCAATCTGCTCCCTGCACCATGTCTCAGGAGTGGCATTTAAACCAAGATTTATCAAACACTTTCAGAGAGCCACGTGCAGAGAAGGAGGGCCATTTGATTTGGCTAATGAAGACAATTTCTTTAACACGGGCCATTAGCACTAAGAGAGAGCTTTGGGGTCATTGGCTTAGGGAAAAAGTGCACTTTTCTAAATGTCATCCCTGATATGGTAGAGTGCAACAAATTTTCTGTATCCAATCATTTCAGCTGAAATCACAATTGCACTTAAACTGGCAAAAATAAACACAAAAAAATGCCAAAAGGCACAATTTATCCTTAAAATAGTCATTCCTGTTGCTATTTTGCACTTTGTCACCTAATTCAGTTTATTCATGTGTCAAGAGTTGTATCTCCTGACACTGGGAATTACATAGCCTAGCAGTCAGCTTGTGTGCTTTTGGTTGTTTTTGTATCTCTGGAATGCTACACCTGTTTTTCTTCGACTCAGGGAATGCAGATAGCAAACTTGATTGGACCCTGGTGAATGGTAAATCTTCAGAGGATGATGCTGTGTTCATGTAACAATATAATTATTGTTTTCTTCTTTAGATTAAGCTAGTTAACACAGATATGGTGGCAAAGCAGTGTAAGTCCTACAACAATTGATAATAACCAAATTCAGTTAATAAGACTTTTTATCCCTCATAAAACTGAAAGTAGTAATGCACTTAGTGATTAAGACATGACTGCATGTTTTTCAATTACTGGATGAATAATAATGCCCGTATTTTGCAAAGTTTTGCAAAGCTAGACAGCAAGAGAGTGGCATCAGTGGAGTGAAGATATTAACCTGAGAAAGGTCCCATCAACCCACTGTCCATCATCTGCGCAGTGTGGGGCTGAGCACCCCACTGATCAGGATAACCAGCCATAGAGCCTAGAGCAGGAAGGAGGGAGGGAGGAAGTGAGAGAAGAGGGAGAGTAAGAGAGGGAGAGAGAGTAAACCAGAGGGGGAGTTACAAAGAGAAAGCTTGTGTTTCAGAAACACAGAAAAGATGATGGAATGAAAGAGAAAGAAAAACCGAGATAGAGAGAGACAGTGATGGCGCAAGCAGCCACCAGCAACAAGCACTCAGAAATTAAAATACGAAAAGGGGGGCACTTGTGGTATTCATGTTTTATTCGGAGATGAGTGCCGAAATATTTTAATCACTCTTACGAAAGTGATCTCAAATGCAATCGACCATTAATAAGAGCACATTTCAATCAACCTTTGAGATAAACCAGTGTCTGAAAATAGCTGTTATTTTTAAACTGCTCATCACTACAGATTAAATTACCATTAATATATTGCATGTATCCTAGCAGTGGTTAGGGAGGCTTTATGGCACAGCTTAAATATGACCAAAGAGAAGCTCTCACCTGGCAGAAAGTCTGAGACGAAGGCCTGCTGATCTGCCTGACGTGGCCAGACTTCGCCCTGTGGCTCTGGGTGCGACACTGAAATATGTCCCCCTGGTGCCACTGATGAACCTACAGTGCCTGGAACGAGATCCAAAGAACATTTCTTTCAAAACAACATATTTCAACAGTTACTTAAGTAATTCACACTCTCCAAAGCACAAAACATTACAGAAGCTCTTCCACAAACCTACCTTCAACCCAATTACTGACCACAGTCTAATCCCTTGCATACTTCAGTTAACAAACAAAAGCCAGTTCCGTAAGCTCCGGGAGGCGTCCTGCGAGCCCTCTACGTTCGAAGTGTGTGCGGTGGAACAGAGGCCTGAGAGGCGTCTCTGTCTGGGTGTGTGTTTGTGTGGCTGGCACAGTCCGAGACCGCTGTCCCGTCCCGTCTCGGCGGGGAACCTCCTGACTGGATGTGGGCCTGCCGCCTGATCTGAAGTGGCTGCTCTGACCACAGCAGGGGAGACGCAACCCTCCCACAAACCTTCTCTCTCTCCTACCCTCCCTCTCCCTCTCTCTCTCTCCCTTTCCCCTCATCCCTCCCTCCCATGGCGGGCCAGAGGGCTTAACAAGGGTGACAGTGAGAGAACTCGACAGGACGACACCCACAGTCACTATGGCACCATGGGTCCCCCAAAAACCCAGACAGAGCTGCCGGGACCTCCGGTTAGGCTCACTGTTGGTGAGAATTGGGCTCAGATTAAGAGCAGATCCAAGCAGTCATTACGTAGCCTGCCCCTGTACAACTGTTGGAAAATCGTCGGAGGTGACAGAAGTTTCAAGCTTGTTTGGCAAAAAAAGCTATTGGGCTGGTCAGAATCTAATATATCGGTAATCAAGAAATCTATAAACTATTTTAATCAGAGCACAGAATACAAAGAATAAAAATAGACTGACCAATTACAGCTCATGCAAAAATGTAAAAATTCTGTGTTGAGGAAGAAAAGGATGGTGACAATATATAATGTAAGGCTATCAGGGTTGCCATGGGGGTGGGCAATATGGCAAAATGCAACATCGAGATTAGGGTTATGCATTCTGATCAATTTTAATATTGGAGTATCCATCCATTGAAGTTAATGAACGGACTTCAAGTTAAAGGCAACAATCTGTTCCTTCCCTGCTAAAGCAAACAAAAGAAAAGTGACACTAATTTTAATAGACTTAAATGGCTTAAATGTTCAAACATAATTTGTTTTTTTACATTTTAAAAATAGCCAAGGGAAATCAGTAGGTTTTCATGCTGAATGAGAATGGAGGCTGCCTCAGATGAGCTGATGAGCTAACACTGACCTACAGCCAAATGGTATATCGCTGGATGCTGATGCATTTTCTTCTCATTGGAAGATGTACCAATAATGTTAGTTTGTCAAATAAATATCTGGATATCTGTTTTAGGATCTAACTTAAAATCAGCTACAGTAAGTTAACTTTGTTAGTGAAAAAAGATACACGAGAGCTGACCAGACTATCTGTCTATCTCAATTACGTCCTTGGAAATGCATCCTTTGCAACACATTCACATGAAGGCACTCGTGTCATAGTGGCAATGAGTTGGTAATGAGTTACTCAAAAATAGGAGCAAAAGTGTCACATTTTGCATTTATTTTTAGAACATAAATGGCTAAACTGTCAGCCTGTTTAATATCTTCCTATGATGAAAAGCAACCAATACCTGAGTAGTGACTTCAGCATTCAAATATCTCTATCTCTAATCGCCATACTTCAAATATTTTCACAATATACATCAAAACATTTTGTTTTTTGAAGTTTGATCAGTTACTACAGGAGATGTCATGTTTAAAAAATACTATCAGAAACAATGTATAAAATTGTTTTTTTATTAATAGTATAGTATTTTTAAATATGGACTAATTTGGATTAATTATGCTCTCTTTCTTATTAAACATGCAGTTGGTCAGTGTACAAGTACTGATGATAAACACAAAATGCTTGGAAAATTAAACCTAATGCAATTAATCTAATCATACTGCCCACCCCTTGCTCTCACTATCAATTATATTAATACTCAAATCTGCCAATTATCTCACAAGGGAGCAACCAGGGTTTTTTAAAGGCTAAACAATAAAAACTAACTAAACAATAAACCATGCAGAATCTGTCAAAATTCTCCCCTAAAAACTAGATAAGAATAAACATAAATTGATGTGCATGTGTATAAATGGTCATATCTATGAGGCTATTTCTTACTATAAGAGAATTTAAAATAAGCATCATCTTCGTGCATTTGCCAACTTATCACTGACGATTCATTAAGAATTGTTTTTAATTGTTCTTATGTGATAGCCTCAGATGTTATGCAGCCGCAACTACTGCCCAATGGGGAATCTAAACATGTACAGTAGGACATTAAAGATTATAGCCATACCAACCTGTGGTAACACACCCACCCACCCAGTGCTGTGATCATGAAAGCTCTGCAAAGGCCTGCGTCCTCCTGTCACTTTGAGTTTCTGTGACCTGACCTCCTCTGCTCTGCCCTTCCAGCTCTGTCTGCTCTCACAGCTGAAAGAGCCACAAACACGGCTCACTAAATCATCTTCACATTCCCCTTAAGATAACATTCTTCTGACATTAGGAAAAGCACAGGCATATTAGCGCCGTCAGCTAGATCTTCCTTTATTGTTCTACTTGTCAAAAGATCACATCTCCATTTCTTTTTTATATTGAACAACAATTCACATAAAACAAGGTGTAACACTACTGATAGTTTATCAACAAAATGTAGAAGGAAGACCTGAAAACAAACCAAAATGCCTGAGCTTTCAAAGATACCAGGCAATACTGACTAAGCAAGTAACTTCAGCAGACATCTGGCGCATGGAATGTTACATGTCATCTTTCTGAAAAGGCTCTCTGAGTCTACGGAGGGCAGATGCACAAAAAGCCCAAAAGCAGTGCACTGGCACTCATGTGGTCGTTTTTAATCCGCGTGTCCAATCAGCACTTAAGGCATGCCAGCAAGTGAAAAACCTACTGACTGATAGGAGCTGACGGGCTGCTCGCCTCAGCAGCGCAGCACACAACTCGTGTGCTTTTGTTGTAGATGAGCCTGCCTAATGAATCTTTATTTAGTGACGTGAATTATGGTGATGCACACAAGTGCCACATATAGTCAGGTCTACAAAGGCTTCAAGGAAAAGGCGATCAGACAGCGGATCCATATGACCACTAGTCAGGTTCATCTAGAGGATTACAACAGCCCCAGCCACAACTGTGATCTGATGTCTGCTCCGTCTCAGACAGGGTGTGCTGTAATCAACTAGTCTGGGATAACGACAGCTAGTATAGGTCCAGCATCAGCAAAGGTCTACAGTGCATCACTGAGCTAAAGGACAGGAAAACCACTTCCTCAGGCTTCGGTTAGCAACAGACATTCAAATCTGGTTTCTTACACATATTCTATCCTTAACTAAACTGTTCTAGAGACTTAAAAAGGGATCTAGATCTAAGGGAGCTAAAACACCAAGCACCATCCCTCCAGTTACTGCCGGTTACTGCACTCACCAGCTTCAGGTACGTATTCCTGTGGAACATTCTGGGAGATCACAGATTTTTACACAGCCTGCAAATGAACCCTTTACTGAAATGTGCACTGTACAAAAAGACCATAACCAGATTTTTTCAAATTAGTTTTCAGTGCTGGGTTACTAAGTTATCCATTACAAATTACTAATTACTTCTGTCAAACTGGGTTTACTGTACTTGTCACATCCTGGAAAAAACCCATACAAATCTGCACAAATTAGAAAACACACAGTAGTCCATTACGTAGAAAGAAATAACCAGTCAGTATAACTTAAAAAGCCTGTCACAATCCCTGCCTTTGAATAAGACACCGACAAATATGGCCAATTAAAATTCTAAAGTGTTAATGCTATTTCGAAAACCCTAGGACAGCCTCCAAACTATATGCAAAGCTTACAGAGCTGTTCCTGAATGAAAACTGAGTCTGGTCTGTAGGGGAGGTTAGCCTCTCTCTTCAGCATGAATCAATCAGTTTCATATTACAGTATATTAGCAGGACTTGATGCCTCAACTGATCTTTCATCAAGATTACATGCTTCTTGCACTCACATTCACAATCAAAGTTGCACAGTCAGCTGAGGCAGGTAGCACATGCACAGGCAAATTAGGCAGAAGGATAGGCCTGGGTAATCTGAATGAATGTTTTAAAGGCATCACACATGATTAATATTGTGGCGTTAGAGACAGTAACTGTATTACAAGAATTTAAACTGTAATGCGTTATGTTTGTTACAGGAAAAGATAACGTGTCACCACAACACTGCTCAGAGAATATTATAAACATATAAACACACATATGTGCACCTACTTTATCCACATATTGAAGATTAAAAAGAAGAGACCTCATTTGATCATTCTGAACTCCTCTACAGAATCTGGGTTTAACTTAACTCTGCTCTATAGAGAGTACACTGGGTATTTCAGTGCCATTGATGGTAATGTTCCTGTGGATGAGACTTCAAGAGAAACAGCAGTGAAGTGAGCAAGTGGCAGATAGCAGGCTGGAAGTGAATGAGTATGTTGAATAACAGGGCCCAAGGTCAAGAATGGATATGAAAAAGCAGAACACTCTTAGCTCTGGGCTCTATGCAGTCAGTAAATACATAGCCTAACTTATTAAAAAGCTTCATGAAAAAAGACAAACTGCACAAAGATGGAGTGACAGAGGGGGAGAGAGAGAGACACGCACACACACACACATGTACCATTTAAAAAAAAAAAAAAAAAAAAAAAAAAAAAAAAAAAAAAAAAAAAAAAGGAAAATGTGAGTGGGAGCCTGGGCCAAACCTGCCAGGTCATGTTGTGTTCCCCTCCATGAACTCTGTCCAGAAAGCCTGGAGTTTGGTAAACAAAATGACCAACAAATAAACTAACGTATTCAGGCGCATTCCCTTTTATTGAGAGTCATCTGAAAAAAGGAAACTAATAAGGAGAGGCCCAGAGAAAGGCTGGAGGCTTGTCTGGTTTTTTGGGGAACACTGAGGAGAAAGTGAGGTGAGTACAATTTAGCAGTGCCTGCAGGAAACTGAGAGCTTTCTGTTGTAGATGACGGTAGAAGAAATGGCAAAAATTTATTTTTATGTTTATATTATGTATATATTTATCATGTATTGAGATACATGAAGATATTGTAGCGCTGACTCAGAAGACAACACAGACAGCATAGCGCATAGGCTCTTACTTTGAACAGACACTTCAACTGCAGCGAGAAAAGCCCGGCCCTGTGCCATCTTCTTCCAACACACTGTGACTAGCCCTCTTCAGTTACAATTACTCTAATTAACTACAAACTAAACCAGTCAGCAAAAACAACAGCAGTCACTGACCTTTTTAACCAAAGTATGCTGCGTGCTGAGAGCCACTTTTGTTGCGTGGATTCTGTGGCGGATGATACAATATCTTTACGATGTACGTGATATCTCGCTCTTCTGAGGTTTGCTAACCCTTGACGCCCTAAGGCTTGCAGACCAACACAATGCACCAGCAAAACAGAGCTTTTTATTTTATTTTTATTCATTGCAAATCAAACAGCTGGTTAAATATATATCCAATCATCCTTTTTATGCAGTTTTAACTTTAACAGTGTGACACTACTGAGAGCTATTATTTACTATTTATCATTTAATGTTAGACTCCTTACAGTGGTTGTAAACCTGTCCTGTTGATAATTCATGCAGTTGTTCAGTGTCCTAGAACTATCCATAATGGACGTAAGGCATATTATGACACCATTATTGTGATAAAGTTAAAATACCAGGACATCACCCACCTCTATGAGGAAGAAAGCTGGGAAAGTAAGACTGTTGAACTTCTGGATGTGTTTTCCAGGCGTTCAAGTTCGGGCAATGGTCCCTCATCTACCACTGCAATATCTTACTTTGCTTGGCCCAGTTTATTGCTACACCTCTGCAGTGATCCCACCTCAGTATACCTCTAAACTCCTCCTGGGATGCACAGACCCCATCTATTTTAATCTCTGACATTTTTCCTGACATGTTGAGGACACGTTGCAAAGCTGGCCTGACAAACTGTATCCCACAATGTATTTGTTTGGGGAACAGGATACCAACAATCAGCCAGAAGATGACTTAATGACTGTCTGTCTGTCTGCCTTTTCACCGCCTTATATAACCAAGAGTTCCAGGACTACGGCAGTACCAGATAACACAAACCACTGCACATCACACAGCTTCTCCTCACGACACAATCTCAGACCGAGACGCTGTTATGCAATAAACTCCACTAGACTGAAAGACAACATAATGTGTGTGAGGAACAGCTTTGTGCAGCCCGTAACGGAGGAGAGGAGATACAGAGTAAATCACTGCTGAAGGCAGAGCGAGAGGAGAAGGAGGCGTCCTCCGTCTGACCCCACACCCACTCTGTCTCAAGCATGCTGAGGCAGACTTAGGCAGACTTAGCCAGGCCAAGCCTCAAACTAGGCCACTCACAGCACAGCATCATTTCATTGCATATAAATTCCTTTAAAGTAATTATTTTGCCAAAAATTAATTTTACTAAATTCTCCCCTTAAACCCAATAAAATCTTTTAATTTTGCAGCAGAGCCATGAGGCTACAATGTATATCTAAAAACAGTACTGGCATCAGTCTTGAAGCCTGATGTTTTTCTGTAGTTTTGTCAATTTTTACAGATTGCAGTGCAATATACTATGCCATAAACAACATAATCAAGTCTATTTGAGGGCTATTTAATTCATTTCAGTGGAATTTCATATCATACATTTCCTAAGCATATAAATTTCACATGCAGATCTTGACCTTGAGTACAACTCTAACATGCTTATTTACATCCTTGAATAACAGTGCCAAAGCCGGTTTAAAGGAAGCATAGCCACTTCCTATTTCTCCCATTGTATCAAAAACATGACTGCAAAAGGACAAGTGAGTCTTTAATGAGTGGGGCAATGCAGGTAAGGGGCTAAAAACTAAAAATTAAACCTGTTTTTAACCATTTGAGACATTTCTTTAATTTGGGAAGTAGAAAGTTATAGTCTATATATGGATACATTTTATACTACAGCAAATAGGTTTAAGCAGAATGCTCGCCTTTCCACTACTGAGTGCTGATCAGCTCAGTGTCATAAACATACATGAGGTACTGTCAGAAATATAACACTTTAGACTCCTATAACAGTAGTGCTGACATACAGCATTTTATGCTGTTCTGTGATTTCCTTTATAAAAAAAATTATTACACATTCACAAATGACAAATTTACACAAAAGCTCTATAGGAGCTCATTCTTTGGATCATCCATAGGTTAATCATTAGTTAGGTGGGTTATGTTAACCCAGTACCTCCTTTGTTAGATTTACTTACATTAGTTACTGATGAAAAAAATCCTTATCTTCAGAATTGTTATTATAACAATGAAGTTATAATAAGAAAAGATATAGCCAAACTTATCATAAAGGCTTATGATGGCAAGTCCATTAAAGTGCTCTGGGACATACATATTCTGAAATATGTCTTTCTAAGTATGGCTATGTTAGCTAAATGTATTAAATGTTTATGATGACAACTAGCTACCACACTGTAAAGTCACAATTATTGAGTTCGTCAACTACACCAGAAGTCCTTTATCTAGCTATTAAACTAATGTGGTGGTAAGATCAGTTTAAATACACCCCATATTCCTTGATATAAGGCTATTCAGTTCATGAAAGTATGATTTCTACATCCAAATAGTGCAATACATGTCTGTAGAAACATGTATGCCCTATGTGTGAAACACAAATGGTTTTAAATTGATCATATTTTGCATTGCTTGTGGTGTTTGTGCAATTTAATTACCTATGTAATGCACTACATAGATAAATTGTAGCATGATGGTAGAAAGCCAGTTTACATAGTCCTCTTGTGAACTAGCCACATCAACAATGACAGAAAGCCTGCAAGCATTTAATGGCTCATATTTTAATGAGTTGAGATACCATTAAATATGACTTATATGAAGTACAACATGTAGCTACCGGTATGTTGCTGTCTCACCTCATTGTCCACAGCTTTTTTTTTCATTATTTTCAGCCCACAACAGTTACTGGTGCTTCAAAGCTATCTAACACTACTACATTTGCATGAATACCAGAAAAAAATGTAGCTAATTGTTGTTACATGTACCGAGTCATACTTTGACTGAGAATTACAAACTGGTTAGGTCTGCTGAGGTATTGTGCACTATTTATGCATAACTGTATAATAGGCTATAACTGCCATGAGGGGTCCTTGGCAGACGGGGGCCCTACGCAACTGATTGCATATAGGAAGAAGTGGATATTAGATCATCTATATTAGATGGTATAACTACTTACAGTAGTTCTTACATAGTACTTACATAGTAGCTGAGTTATTATAATCAACTGTAATTTTTCATGCTGCACCCAACCAAAATTATGAGAAATGGTTAACAGGACAGCATAAAGTACATAATTCCATAATATATTATTAAAATCACAACTGCTCCTTCTGTATCAAATAAATAATTTCTGTAAAATTTTGAAGAAATTTTTTCTTTTTACTCATATTCTCAGCAGATGTTTTTTCCTCCAGAATAGAACATTACTGTTCAAAAGAAAATGGCAATCTGTCTTTTATTCCCTTTGTGACAAACAAAAGAGCTAATGTTCTCTTTGCTTGGCCAAAGTCCAAAACAAACACAAGCTTAAAATCTGCACTCAAGCTCCTTCAGTGACCATGTGTCTTGCAAGTGGTGCTCCAGAGACCTCCCTAAAATTTGCCTGCAGGATTAAGAATGTTAAACTTCCAGAGCTTAAAATGATGTTAGAGCTTACGCAAAAAAACATGTCTTTAAACGATAAATATGAAAAAAAAAATACTTCATATTTTATACACAAGCAACTGCACGATCACATGTGTGCACTAGATTGCATGTTTGATCACAACCCCTGTGTTACACTTTTAGCTAACTGAAAATACAAATGGAAACAAATTTTATTTGTGTATTTAACCCCTGAAGTTGAAAACCAGCCAGGAAGCAGCTGTTGAAAAAGGTGAATGTATAAGGAAATGCAGTTAATGTGGCATAAAGTGTGATTCCTACTAGGGTTCGACTTAAGGACACACTACTTGGGGGGTAATCAAGAGAAACCAACACTGAGTAGCATTATGGGAGCTGCCAGTTTGTAAGGCTCCAAGAAGAGGAAAAGGAAGGTTTCCTCTATGTCTCGCAGTCTTTACAACTGCCGCAGAAAGAGCAAAACCAGATTCTTTGATGTGTGTGAAAGGGCACCTTCTGCCAGAACCAGCCTACAGAGCTGAAGGCAGAGATGCAGTGGAGATGGCAGTAATGGAGAGGGACTGACCACTGCTACAGGTCTCTCTTACCCTTCAAACATAAACATGTAAACACAAACAAATAAAGGCAGCAGACATGCCACTGCTTAGGCTGCTGTCAAGCCCTGTTCATCAGCTGAACAGTCACACTGTCACTCAGTGCACAGAGGCTGCTTTAAACAAATTTTTACATGCACACAGTCATATCCTACAGGCTAGTATAAAGTCGTTGGTCTACAATATGCAAATTGATTCATGATATACAAACACTGTATAACACCATTGTACGTGGCATGATGTACACCGTCAGAAAAAAAAAAGGTAGTGAACCGTCTCTGGGGTGGTACCCAGTACCTTTAATGAGGGGAACATAATTGTGCCATAATCTATTGCAGTTACAGTACTGTGCGAACGTATTAAGCATCTAAGCAATTTTTTAAACAATTTACCTCAGCAGTGAGTTTTTCACAATATACATTAGAATAAAGTCATATTCATAATTCAAATAAACATAAAAACAATAAAAAAGTAACAAGAATTTCTTGGGTCCATATTTCTCCTTGACACCTTCACAGCCGCCACAGAGACTTGTTAATATCATCAATTACATCATGAGCACAATTTACTGAAGCACTAATTGGTCAAACCAGGAGTTGCTAGGGTGTATCCTGCCTTCCGCCCGATGACCGCTGTCATAGGCTCCAGCACCACCCCGCGACACTCAGGGAGAAGCAGCTTACAAAATGGATGGATGGATGGATGGCGGAGTTGCTTTTTAACTACATATAATACTGTAATACTGGGCTTCCTCGAGGAGAAGTTTGAAAATGGTTAAACAAACACACTATGAGAAAAACACAAAAGCCTCCAAGGCAAGTGGACATTCGGTGTCCATTTTTAGTAGCCAAAATGTGAAATGTTGTGGCCAAGCGCACTAGGTAATAGGCAACACCGCCCCTGCTTTACTTGTGGTGTCTAAGACCTGTAATTTATTTCATTTACATGCTTAAGATTTTTTTTAAACAACAGATTAAAATAAAAATCTGGAAAGGTGCTAGTTAATAGTTAGAAGATTATCTAATGATTTTGGTGTGAAAAAATGAAATGAAACAGTCCAATCAAAACAAGCCAGCTACTGAGATATTCTTCTAGGACTGACTAGCAGTTCTCAGGAATCATGGGCTTATTGACTTTTTTAATGCAAACTAGAACATCATCTGATGACTTTGATCAATAATGCCCAGTGTTAGTATGAGCTCTATTTGTTTTAACAGTGTGATGAGTATTAGGTTATACTGCATGTCCCCATTTTTCTACTCATCTTTGTTTTAGAATATGCTGAATGAGGTCATGTTTCAATTATTTACTTATTTGATTTACTTTTTATTCAAAGGGTTTGATCAAATTAACTTTCAAAGAGATTTTTCAATTTTTTAAACACTGAACAATAACCTGAAAGATATTTGCAAAAATGATGATGCAGAATCACTACCAGAACAGTAAAGACCCCCCACCCCAGTTTCTCAATATGACAGGATCACACTCAGACTATACTACTGTCCTCTGCAACGCTACAGTCTGCCTGCAGCTGAACAAATGACACCCATCTTGCACACTTCCCCTTTATTGCCTCAACTGCCTGAGAGCCCAGAGTCAACCTTCAGACCAGGAGCACAGAGACCACATACAGACACAGGCACACATGCTCATAAGGGTAGAAAGTCAGTAGAGGGCCTAATCTTCTCTTGCCTCAAAATGCTGCCATACCCTGTAATATAGTAAGAAAACTGAATTTCAAAACCTTACAGACAGAGAACTACTGTATTATTCACTGTTTTTCTCTAATATTCACAAAATTTAAGAAGAAATTTCACTTAAAAATGTCTGTATAATATAATACACATCAGTTTGGTATAATTTGGTATATTTATTTACTATCCAAAATGAAAAGTGGGCCTACAACTGCCTTTATCTGAAGTGTTGATAACAGTAAAAATCTGGTAAATTTTTCATTGGGTATTACTTTGCCTTACAAAATTCAGCTTGTTCAGCCATACAGTCGCAAAAGTCAAATTAATGGTGACTAAGGTTTTGTTGATTTTAGAAGTGAACATAAGAACACATTCTCTACAGAGAACCTCTGTATATTTTAATGTAAAATTACGGTTTATTTACAGAATTGAATGTGATGGGAAATGGGAAAAAATGTTAAACTCAGCAAATAAACAGAAATTGTGCTCTAAACACACCACATTCAAGGTGTGTTCCCTTGTTAACATATTTTCACTTGTAAAATCAAAACGTAATTTGACAGGGGTGTTCAGACTTTTGCACACAACTATACCTCTCCACCATGAATGTTTTAGGCCAAAAGCTTCTCAAAACATTTGTAAAACAATGTCTCAGGCATCAGGTAGTTTATTCATAACCATTAAATTACTTTCTCTAAATTCTCTTTTAAAGGTCTTTAGGACTGTGAGATGGCTTTAAAGGGAGAAGCTTCTAATTCAGATCTTTAAAAAATAAAAGTACAGTGATGTTATACTTTACTGTCAGGTTTACTGAAAGTTCAGCATTAAGTGCGTGTCTATACATTAAGTATCTATATGAGAATCTACTTTGGACTCAAAGCCTCAATCAGTACAACAACAACCTGTTGATTGCATCTAATAAAACAGACTGAAAATGCACATCAAAGAAAAAAAATGATGCAGACGTAATTTCAGTCAATGACATTTCAAATTTCTGATTCTAGTGAAAAATGTTAGATTTTCTTCATGTCAAGAGCCATTAAAGGTGCTTCATCTGCAAGAATTTCACTGATACTAATGAGAGGTCCTGAATATCAGCTAACAAATATATCTGTCCGGCCCTAGTGTGCATGTGAACACGTACGCTGTTCAGTCCTGTGTGCTTCTGTCCATTTATTTACTATCACAGAGAAATATGAGAGTCATTCATCAGGCATAGAGCACAGCTGGCAGAATGCAGGCCCAACAAGGCCTTCTTCCCCTGGAGATGCAGGGACAGCGTGGCTGCAGATGAAGCACATCTGCCGCAGGACTGTCCAGGGTGTGCTTGGTTGCCTAAAGTAGGGCGGGCTGACCCAAATACAGCTCCCTCCTGAGACAGCGCAGCGTCAATGCACCGTCGCAGCGGCTCACTTAGCAGCCTGCTTCCCTACTGGAGCAGTCACACTCACGCCATCACCAAGAGGAAAAGAAGACGGAGCATAGCAGCAGAGGCAATGCTAGATGTGCTAATTGTCACAAGTGGAACGCCACAGTCTGTAGAATCAATGTCAAGTGTGAAAGTGTGCCGACAGCTGGATTATAATCTAAAAGCTCAGATAGAAAATGAACTGAAGTTTAAATTAAATTCTGCAATTATTCAGACAGCAATGAATGTATATAATTAAGAGTATAACTAATGAGGTCACATATAAAAAAAAACACTTATTTTAGATGCCAAAAATGCTATATAATTTCATTTGTCCCCTAAAAGTATAGTTCAATGCTTTCCATGGTATCTGTGGTACATAAACATTAAAAATCTGCATCATGGTTAGTGTACATATTTTTACTACAAACAAACAAACAAACAATAAATAAATAAATAAAGCAGAACATTTTTGTTGCTTAATTGTGTTGTGTTCAATGTGTGACCTCTAGGCAGAAAATGGAAGTGGCTTTGTAAACTGATATTCAAAGCTAGGCCCTATAAAGAATCCTGAACAACAGCATTTAAAAAAGCTTCCTGAAGTTTACGCCACAATACCACCACTGGTGAGCTTGCAGAAAATCTGGATACATTTCTAAGACTGAATCAACAGCTTTTTTAATCCTTGAGCTGTTTCTAAATGCGGCAGAAGCTTCCGGAGAGAGTAGTTTCCCATTTGAAAGCAAGCCTTTCAAAAGAGAGATGAAAAGTGCAGTGTGTTCAAAAGACGGCACTGAAATATTTTCATAAGGAGTAACTGCTCTCAAACAGATGTTTCTGGTCAGCTTGTTCTCTGTACTCCAATAGGACAAGAAAACCCACAAAAATCAGAAGAAAAGCAGAATTCAAAATATTAAAAGGTATTTGTATGGTACTACAATTTTAAATATATATTAAAAAAAAAAAAAAAAAAAAAAAAAAAAAAAAAAAAAAAAAAAAAAAACACAAGACAGAAATATAATAAACCACAGCTTAAAACAACTGTTCTGATGTCTCAGATGAACTATCTGATAAACAAGCTGATTGGCATACCTCAGTCCAACACTCCCAACCTTATAAGTCACACAAGCTGAACTAAACAGGCTCTACATACATAGGCGGTGTTGTAAATCTCGATGTGCATACACAAAAAGCGTATCCAACTTTAAAATGGCAATGTAAGTAAAGGTTCTTTACACTTTACTGCTGAATGTGCCTACAGGGAACACTGGCATAGCCGGCAGGACAAACTAATGAACAAATGAATGAAAGGCAGACAGGTTGCTTGATAGCTCAATTACGTGTGCTAGGCTAACTTCCACTTAGTTGTCAGCTTTTGCTTGTTCAGTGTATCAGACTTTTCAGAGAAAGACTGGGGGAACACCGTTTTGTCATGAGTGTGTGGGCGGCACAAGCCACATTAGCCTTATGATGGATGAGGGCACTACGCTGCTCAAGGTTAGGATCCCTCGGTTTTCACTGACAAGAAATACAGTGGCCATTGACTGGACTTTGGAAAGATATTTAGAGGACATAAGACTTTGTACATGGATCTTTTCTGCGCCCACAAGCGGAAGATTAACCCACTTAGAACAAAAACATGCTTCCATGGAGCTTTAACGGATGTAAACTGATGTAGCACAACAGAATAGCAAGTTTTAGATAGTCAGTAACCAGTTGGTAAGACTTTATTGGTTAGGTGCAGAAAGATTAGAAAAGGCTTTGTTCATAGACACACTACAGCTGCAGGTGCTCAGCGTAGCATTGTGAAATTCATATAAATTTGAATTTTACAGTAAAATTCAAAATGAACTGAATTAGGAAATCCCAGGGCCTTTTCTACAACTATATTACCTTTACATGTTCAGAATGTGCAGAATGTAAATTCTGAACAGATCATTTAAAAAAACTCTTGCTAAGTTGACAGGATGTCAAGAAACAATGTAATAAACTAAACACAGTGTCTGTTAGACGGGGTGTTCAGGTCTATTTCTGGAGGCCTTGATGGCAGAACAAACCTTTTCCCCCACTAACACAACTGAGTCATAACTTTAGTTAATTATCAAGATCATCACGAGCACAGTCTGGTGCTGAAATGCAGAGAAAACATGAAACTATGCAGCATGGTGTGCTCAAGCACTGAAGTTAAGAACAATTATTTAAAACATGTAAAAATACAAACAAGCTGTTAACATTTATTTCACACAGTGTCTTTTCAACAGTAAGCTGATATGCAAGGTGTCTGTCAGATGAAAGGACAGTGATCAGGGTCAGGCATCTAAAACCACAGAAACAGTAGGGACAGAAAGTTGTCTTGCATACCGATAGAAAACAACACATTAAGTCTAAAAGCAATCTGACTGCAGTGTTAGACAAACAGCCTGGAAGCAGCGGTTATGTAAAAGCTGCTGAGACAGGGCACTGACAACAAGCAGGGCTGGCAGTGTTATTTGGTGTGTGTCTGATTAGAGTAGTTGATGCCTCTGCAATCCAGTGAGGCTTGAGATGTTCAGACATTAGCAGAGAGGGAGGTACATCTGTGTGTGGGTGCAGGAGAGACTGCATTTATTAGTCAGTCAGTGTATTGTTTAAATGGGTTTTCTTTGTTTATTCTAAGTAATAAATGGAATGCTCCAGTATTTAGTACATAGTTGCTTACCATAGATGATAAGTGACAGGTTTCCCCACACTTACAAAAGACAACCTGCTGACGCGAAGCTCACTTATAACAAAAGCCAACAGGCAGGTGCTGAAACACTTTTCTATTTCTATTTCATTATACAGTGCTGTGCAAAATTAAGAGATAATGCTTTTGTTTATTCAATTTCTAGTCAAAACAGGCAAGTTAGTCTTTCTTTAGTGCCTGGAAAATAGCAGGAAATATATATTCAACAAACAAATTATACAAAAGCCTCAGTATTTAATCTAACCACTCTACTTTTGTGCTCTACTGACAATTCAACTCTTCCATATTTCGAGTCTTAAAACCAACCAATTACAGCGGTGTCCACCCAACAAAACTTAAATCAATGACATTATGTTCCGCTAGCAGACTGCAACATTCAGACAAGCAACTACCCAAACACACAGTTGCCTCACACATTTCTTTCTCATGTTTATCTAAAATGGCTAAACTGGAGTTCAACAAATTATTACAAGGTACAGAGAAAATGGGACTGTGTAAAACCTGGTAGACAACAGCTCTTTCATCTTTTGAGAGGAAATCAAGCTCCACTCTTGCTTCAAAAATGAAAAAATCCACAGTGTTTCTGTCCATCCCTCCACTGTGAGAAGACACCTCAACACTATGGGCCTGAAAGGATGTAAAGCTGTCAAGAAGCCATTACTGAGAAAAGGAAACCTTTCTGCTCTAGAACATCAAAGTTTGACAACCATTATTTTCTAAGTACAGGGAAACAGGTCATTTGTGGTAACCAAATATATGTTACAGATGCAGAACATTTGGGTGAGAATTGCTGAAGTATTCCTTTTCAAGCCCAAACAACTGCTATGATAATGTGCTACAAGTTCTCAGTTGGCCATTTAGTTTAGAAATTAAAAGGCCGTGTAAATATGTATGTGTATGGGGGGCAGGGCGTTGCTGAGAAAATTTAATTAGCCAAATTAGCCAAAGAGAGGGCTGAATGAGTGCACCCAGCCCACGCACCGTTTGGATAATTAGTGTGCACGGAGCATCCTGCAGGCCGGGGCACAGGAGGACACATGTGGCGACGGTCGTGTGTGACAGTAGTCTGTCATTACCAGACATATCACATCTTACTGTGAGCTACAATGCCCTGGAAAAATCCCATTCCACATGACTTGCCCAGTGCTCTGTCCTAAAGAGACTCAGTAGCTAGAGTCTGTTTGTACCCACAGACTCTGGTGACAAACAATGTATCTGAAGTCACTTTGCTAAAAGAATGTTTTGCGGGCTTTTAAATGGTTTATTAATTAGCACTGTGATGAAGGTACGGCTGAAAGATGTATGTTGCTACGTATTGGGAATAAGACGGTTACTGGCTTTAATGGTATACGTGCATTTCACTCAACAGCCATCTTGAAATCCAGCGTGAGGCTGAGTTGGGAAAATCTGGCTACAGCAACTCAAACAAGGGTTACATTATTCAGTGCAGGCAGAGTAGACAATATAACAATTTGTAATAATTACTAATGTTTTTAGCAATGAATACATAATAGGAAGGTATATTCTGGATAAATCTGATAACTGCAAGAGTTAAAAATTTGTTTAACAATGGGAAATTAAAAACACAGATTTAACACATTTCAGTTTTAAAATGACACCCTGAAAGGTTAACAGAGTACTCATGTTCCTAAGATGTAGACCTATAATGAAAGAAAAACTGTTTTTTCTGCTGATATTTCCTCTGTTCTCTCTCTGCACACTCGCTTTCTTTGGATTTCAATAGGCAGTCAAGTAAAATGAGGTGACAAGAGTTGTATTCATTTGCAGTTGATTTTTTTGTTGTTAGAAAGAAATACAAGACGTTTATTGAAAGCTCCATTGTTAAACCTGTGGTGAAATTATGCAATTGTTTATTAGTGCTTTTTAAACCATTTTCAGCATTTTTTCCCAATACTGCAATCCTACTGAAAAAAAAATTGTGACCACTGATAAAACAACAGGAAATATTCACAAAGTTCCATCACTGGGCCTGTATCTTTTGTTTTGTGTTGAATGTGCTGAGTTTGCTGTGTGGTGTCCAGTGGTGACTTGTTATGAATGCTACTTGGCTCTTCCCCAGCAAACGAGGCCCCTGGGGCAGACCCAGTCCAGCAGGGTTGAGACTGGAAAGAGGGGATAGGTAGTGGGTATCCCACAGGGTTCCTAACAGTCCTCTGCTGCGGTGCAGCTGCTGGCGAGCAGTCGGATTGTGGAGTGGCTGATGCTGTGTGTGGTGAAGGCAGGAAAGGAGGCGCTGGGAGGCGGATGCAGGTCTAAAGCCTTTGACAGCAGCAGCAAAGCTAATCCTCTGGAGGACACAATGGGGCGAAAAAGTAGAGGAGGGCAGAGAGGTGGCATTGGAAACAAGAGGAAGGGGGGCAGAAGATGGTAATGAATTAATCAAAAGTGAAATGGAGCAAAGTGAAGGGCGATTCATTGATCAGAGGTGTGAGAATGAAAAAGAGAATGAATATAAAAGTGGAGAAATGGAGAGAGAAAAGTAGGCAGCAGAGAGAGTGTGATGAAGTGTTGAGGGGCAGAGGGTCCAGTGAGAGCGGGCAATGGGAAGAGAATAAAAGTGCTGGTTAGTACTCGATCACAACAGGATCAGGTGTGTCAATCAATCCAATCAAAACCCCTTCCCGCCCCTTTCTTTCCTCTCCGTTCCCCATGCATTCCATTCCGTTCCCCATGCAACATGCGTGGCAGCGCAACAGAAACCCCTTCCCTAACCCCAGTGCTGGGTGACACCTGTATTGACACTGTGATACTGATTATCAGTTTTAGCAATACTTTTAGATAAGGTGCATTACATCCATAATAATTTGGGGTGAGCGACAGGATTATATGATATCATTGTCATATACTACAGCACAAGCTTTTCTGATCGTTGACATCATTAGTATATTAATGGTGTAGAAGAAGCTCACATGATTTTATCTTATTGTTGTAAGTTCAAATCTCAATAACACAGGAGTCCAAAATGTATTGCAGTGCATATTTTGAATGTTGAATAAAAAAGGATCTTTGTAATAGGGATGGATAATATGGCAAAATTATATCATAAAAACATTTTGACATGCAAACACAATGCACTAGGAGTGCCTCAAAACTAGCATTAAAAACTCTGTGTACAATGATTTTTATTACTTAAACATGGCAGGATTACACATCTTGATGAAACTTGCAGTTGATCAGTTTTCTTTAAGTATGTGCAATAGCCACAATGTGCTCAAAAAATGTGGTTAAAGTAACAAAATTTATTAAATTAATCACAACAATAAAACACTGCCATATTGCTCACCTTTAAACTGTACTTAAAAGCACTTTAAAATAAGGCACTATTGGGAAGCAGCACCCGTGCTGCCAACAGGTTGTTCAGTTTAATTTTTTTTTAATTCTTGTTTTGTATTCTTGTATTGTGGACCTAACAGTTAACTGCATCATATGACAACCGTTTGCTGCTTCAGATTCAGACAAAGTACAGAATGAAGGAACAGCTTAAAGCACAAAAAAACGAAATAAGTTGCAAATTTACTTTTCAAAATCTTGTCTGGTTCATATTTACAATATTGTGTTTGGTTACCTTCTGCCCAATGACTGCTGGGATAGGCTCAAGCTCCCTCCGCAACCCAGAAGGATAAGCAGCTTGGAAAGTGTGTGTGTGTGTGTGTGTGTGTGTGTGTGTGTGTGTGTGTGTGTGTGTGTGCGTGTGTGTTCAGTTCCCTTTTGTGTAAGAAGACAGAACACAACAGTCCAATCAAACTAAGTCATTTGTAGGACATTCTTTTAACACAGTGCAAACATAATTTTATTAACTGATATCATCTGACTGCATTGACAATTTCATAATACTGAATTTTGTCGATATCACCCAGCACTACCCCATCCCCCCAAAAACCATGCAGCAACACAGCTCAAAGGCACAGCTCCTGGGCCATCATCCTCTTGTGAGCAGCTTATAGAGTGCTCTAAATTCCCTGCCCTAGATACTACAAGCCTGGCAAAGGGTGGGCTCTGATAATGATAAATGGAATCTCTGTTCGAAAAAACAAGAAAATTCATCCTGAGTCTATGCGGCAAAAAGTAAAGTGTACAACAGCACCACCACAAGGACAGTGATTGTCAAACACAATAGAGCATAGCATTTTGGCATGACTGTAACTGACTCATTCTGAGGCAGACTTGACTTGCATAACATCTAAGCATCTAGAATTAGAAGTGGATCTGAAGCCTGCAGTGAGGAGAGGGCAGGTGGTCTTTCACAGAGCATGGCAGCACCAGACTACTGCTGTGCTACGCCATGCTGCCTTGTGGACTGACCTCAGCATGCAGACAGACACGGCAGGCCCAGACGAGCAAGGGGCTTCTCCTAATAACACGCCACAAGCCATGGCAGGGCAGTCATGCTGGCACAGCGGACCTCATCATGCAGTGCTGACTCTTCTGACTCACCCTGTCCAAAGCTTTTTGCTCCTGCATGCAGGATTTGACTCTGGTTGGAAGGGCAGCTATTCTTGCATGTATCGGAAGGCAGAATATACAGAAGCTGTGGTCCATTAAGAAAAAGCCAACTCAGGCTGAGCAAAAAGCTTTGACAGGTCAAGTGCTAAAAACTCAGCAACAATTTGTAGAGTTCTACCTCACTCAGCATGCAAACAAATCCTGCTTCAGATAAAGGATGAGGGAAAAACAAAAACTACAAAAAAAATAAAATAAGACAGCATGGGAAATAATACAAATAATACTATAAAACATACCGTTGACCAAGATGATATGACAACAGCAAATGAGCCAAACTGAAAGAGTGGCAAACTAAACTGCTAAAAACAGTGAGACATAACATGTCATTATGGCCAAAAGGCAGTATTTAAATAAATAAACAAACAAATCCAGCAATTCTTCATAAGCCGATAATACACAAGAATTAGCCTAATTTGAAGAAGCCAAAATATTAAGCTATTTCAGACTACTCTAAATGAGGGTAATTGATTTTCTACTGACCTGCTTTTGTACATAAACTAAAATCATTAAAAGGCCAGTAGCAATTGTTTAACTCCAGGAGGCTCCAGGCACATTGACAAGAAACGTAGAAACTGTACAAGTGATTTACAGTATAAAGTTTGTATAAAGTTTGTTGTTGACTCATTAAACATGTTTTTAAAACAATATTGACTGAGCCCTCACCTAATTAATTCCTAGATCACAACCCAGACAAGAACCACAAGGTAATGTGGACAATGAGACAGAATCTAATGGAGAACATAGACGACTGACCAAAACAAAACAAAAAAAAAAAAAACTTCCACAGACTAAATTTCGAATTCATGCACCACATGTCACAATGCTCAGAAAATTTTTGCACTGCTAAAGGCTTCGATTTCTCACATTTTTTACAACAAATTTTTTCGCTGTTTTTCCCAATCATCTTTCCCAGTGGTTCCACTTATTTTGTAAAGCACTGTAAATGAGTGGCTAAATGTTCTGAGAGTTACGTGATCAGTTAACAGGAAGTAACATCTGTCTGAAATATGTTTCTTTTCTGATACCCTCCATTGTGGTAATGGTTTGAGTCATAGCTATGAACAGGGCAGATAAGGGGCGAGAATGACACTGTTATTGAGGTAGAACTGCCAACAAAAGTATCTAATATCTGTATAAGTTAAAAGGCACTGACCCCTAGAGACTAAATCAAATACACTGACCTCCTACATTCAGAGTAATAGATAAAAAACAAAGTAGCAGGGCTGCACGATATGGACATAAATGTGGCGTTCAATAAAGCTGTTGGATATCACAATGACAATATGACAAGCAATAGTTAATGATCATTCAAGTGTTTTTTTTACCTCTTGTTTAAATAAATACAAAATTACAAAACACTACTCCGTATTAAAAATAATAAAAATAATAAAATACTAATAGCTACTTGCTTCAGAACTGCAAGCACTTCTTTTGTGCACAAAAAAAAAACAACAAAAAAAACACCAAAACAGCTTTTTCTGTAAAGGTTACATAAATGACAGTGACAGCAGCTTTAACTGTGCTGCTCAAAGATCACACAGAAAATAATCATATTTGAAGAATTTTTACAGGCCAGTTACTTGCTCTCCTTGTTCAAGCACAGCACAGGGAAGTACTTGTCTAAAGCTCCTGTTCCACCAGTGTAATCATGTGACTCTGATGCTGCTCATGTGTAATCTCATCTGTTCAGTCCTCGCAGCCCTTAACAATGTGGAGACTGATGGAGCATGATGGTGTTAAAAATATAATGTGCAGCCCTACTGGGTATAATGAGAGACACTCACTTTCCAGTATCTACTTCAACTGGCTTTAACTCCAGCACATTAACAGCCACCTGAAAGACGTGTTACTATAGCTATATATTTACCTGCCCTACGTTTTGAGAATTTAACTGAAACTTCCAACAACTAGAATAAGCTTCATGATACTAGACTGGTTATTTAGCCATGGCTAGTCTAACTTCTTAGTCTTGATTCTTACTTCCTATAATGGTCTTAAATCAACGAACAACAACTACACATTACAGCAGTGATAACTAAAGAAGTCACAATGTACAGTCAACAAAATGAGGTGGAGCACTGCATACATCATCCACCACTTAATTGTCACTATGCGTAGCATTTAACAGCAGACAGCAATAACTACAAATACAGTGGGTTGCAAAAGTATTCAGCCCCCTTGAACTTTTCAACCTTTTGCCACATTTCAGGCTTCAAACATAAAGATATGAAATTGACATTTTTTGTGAAGAGTCAACAACAAGTGGGACACAATCGTGAAGTGGAACGAAATTTGTTGGATATTTTAAACTTTTTTTAGAAATAAAAAACTGAAAAGTGGGGCGTGCAATATTATTCAGCCCCCTTGCTTTAATACTTTGTAGCGCCACCTTTTGCTGTGATTACAGCTGCAAGTGGCTTGGGGTACGTCTCTGTCAGTCTTGCACATCGAGAGACTGAAATTTTTGCCCATTCTTCCTTGCAAAACAGCTCGAGCTCAGTGAAGTTGGATGGAGAGCGTTTGTGAACAGCAGTTTTCAGCTCTTTCCACAGATTCTCGATTGGATTCAGGTCTGGACTTTGACTTGGCCATTCTAACACCTGGATACGTTTATTTGTGAACCATTCCATTGTAGATGTTGCTTTATGTTTTGGATCATTGTCTTGTTGGAAGATAAATCTCCGTCCCAGTCTCAGGTCTTTTGCAGACTCCAACAGGTTTTCTTCCAGAATGGTCCTGTATTTGGCTCCATCCATCTTCCCATCAATATTAACCATCTTCCCTGTCCCTGCTGAAGAAAAGCAGGCCCAAACCATGATGCTGCCACCACCATGTTTGACAGTGGGGATGGTGTGTTCAGGGTGATGAGCTGTATTGCTTTTACGCCAAACATAAGTTCGATTTTGGTTTCATCTGACCAGAGCACCTTCTTCCACATGTTTGGTGTGTCTCCCAGGTGGCTTGTGGCAAACATTAAATGAGACTTTTTATGGATATCTTTGAGAAATGGCTTTTTCTTGCCACTCTTCCATAAAGCCCAGATTTGTGCAGTGTACCACTGATCGTTGTCCTATGGACAAAGTCTCCCACCTCAGCTGTAGATCTCTGCAGTTCATCCAGAGTGATCATGGGCCTCTTGGCTGCATCTATGATCAGTCTTCTCCTTGTTTGAGCTGAAAGTTTAGAGGGACGGCCGGGTCTTGGTAGATTTGCAGTGGTCTGATGCTCCTTCCATTTCAATATGATCGCTTGCACAGTGCTCCTTGAGATGTTTAAAGCTTGGGAAATCTTTTTCTATCCAAATCCGGCTTTAAACCTCTCCACAACAGTATCTCGGACCTGCCTGGTGTGTTCCTTGGTCTTCATGATGCTCTCTGCGCTTTAAACAGAACTCTGAGACTATCACAGAGCAGGTGCATTTATACGGAGACTTGATTACACACAGGTGGATTCTATTTATCATCATCAGTCATTTAGGTCAACATTGGATCATTCAGAGATCCTCACTGAACTTCTGGAGTGAGTTTGCTGCACTGAAAGTAAAGGGGCCGAATAATATTGCACGCCCCACTTTTCAGTTTTTTATTTCTAAAAAAAGTTTAAAATATCCAATAAATTTCGTTCCACTTCACAATTGTGTCCCACTTGTTGTTGATTCTTCACAAAAAATTACAATTTCATATCTTTATGTTTGAAGCCTGAAATGTGGCAAAAGGTTGAAAAGTTCAAGGGGGCTGAATACTTTTGCAACCCACTGTAGACAGTTAATTCCTAAAACAAAGGACAACAATGTATGGAGGAAAAAATGTGAAGGAAAAATTATAAAAATGGTGTGTGATAAAAACAAGAGTATCCAGGGACATTATGGGATACCTCTTACCAGGTGTTTGTGCCCCTTGGGCATCCTGTTGTTCACTCTCCAACACTGCATCTGTTTCTGCTTGCACATACACAGACAGACACAAACACACACATATATACAGAAGTGCATCACTAAAAGGCCCGGCAGTTACTCAACAGCCTCTGAATGGAACACACTCTAACCCAGCACTAGCTTAACACATCAAATTCCCATTTAACTGCGCTCAGTACTCATAGGTCTACCACTGCAGTTTCACAAAGGACAATGACATAGCCAAATAAGCATACTGCAAGATATAGCACTACATGGAAATAGAAGAAGAGGCTTCTCCTCCAGGCATTTTCACAGAGATATGCATAATGTCAGAGCTATTGCCCATCGCTGCTATCTTACTGAACACTGAAGCACAGCAGTGACACTGTTAGAGCAAATGGAGCTCACGTCTGGACACAAACACAGCAGTCTGTTGCAGGCCTGTCATCACTGCAACAATCTGGAGTCATTCTGGACTTAAACCAATCAAGAAGCAGAGAATGTTCATGAATATTCATGGTCTGTTAACATGGTTTAAATTACTGATTCAATCATCACTTTTTCAGGCATCACTTAAAAGCATCACCCAAAGTCAGCCCACAGCCTTTCAAACACCTTATTAAGTCCATTTATAAAATTTTATTTGCTATTTAAAACAGTGTTTACAAAATCCTAATTATATATTTGTACATCGTCACTATTCAAGGACAAACAAGCATCTCTAAAATAGCAACTTCACAGGAGAGGGTAAAAATGTTATTTACTTTAAATGTAAGTAAATGGAAAGCGATTTTTACTAAGCAATTTTGGAGCATTTTTTGTTAATTCAATTATCATGAAATTTTCAAACAATGTCGAGGACAGCTGCTGAGCTCAAATGATGCAGAAAAATAAAAATCCCAAGAAATGGAGATTCATGTTTTTCACTGGGACTGACCTGTCCAGGGGGTTTGTCATGTGTTCCCACTAGATGAAGCGTTAATTTTCACTTATAAAATCAACAAAATGTCATGTGACCAAGGGGGTTCATACGTTTGCATACAACTGTACATACAGACTTAAACTGCTGAAACATTGATAATATGACTCAGTATCCAACTATGGCCTGTTTCACACTGACTCCCTCTGCATACCATGAGTGAAGAGGCAGCGTGACTGCAACAGCTTTGAGCTGTGGAATGATACATTAAACAAGTTCCACAGGCATCCAAGGACAAATGGTTGACTCAGTTATTTTCTTCAATATAAATTATTTGGAAATAAGAACAATACTTTCAGACAACTGATTCAAGCTTGTGAGTCCTACTGGGAAATTTGTATCGTGTACAAAATGCTAAATAAAATGTTTGTAATTGTCAGCGACCAAGAATTTTACGGTTTATATTTTTTATGTATTTATTCATGTTGTTTTCATTAGTTGTCACGGCTATTTCACTGTATTTTGCTATGCGATGGTTGCTAAATGCCACGCTGCTTTGGGGACACAATTGGGTCTCAATGCTGCTCTACTCGCACAGCCTGTGTGAGAACAATCTGCCCTGCGAATATGAACCTTGAAATAAAAAGCAAGATGTTATCCATTGCTCACACCACATAGAGGGTGTATGTGTGAAACACTTAAGAGGTGACTGCTACTAATCTAAATTAGGCCAATAAAGTGAGTCAAGCTAACAAAAAGGATGGAAGTTGCTACATTAAACACCGCTATATACATGTATTTTTATGATTATATGACAAACAATGCTTCATTTTACATTTGAACAACAGTTTTGCTGTATTATCTTGCAGTGGTCTGTGGCAGGGGTTCTCAACCCTTTGTCTTTTTTCTCCAAACAAACATTTTATCACTACAACAGTTCTGACAGAAAGTAAGCAGATCAAATAAAAAAAAAAAAGAGTCTCTTTTTTATTTCTCAACAAGTGCACAAAGTAAAGTGATCCTGAAGAGATCACACTGACGCATGAGGTGCCTTGAGACTTACACCCCTACTACAGAATGTGTACTGTGGAATGAACACAGAAGTACAATATTGTGAGAGTTATATAGTGAGTCATTTCATATCTATGATAAGGTCACAAAAACCTCATTGAAAAACACAAGTCATTACTGATTGACTGTTTTGAGTAATACTTGAAAAACATGTATCCTCTTGACCTCTGACTGTGAGCTTTAAATGGTTAGTTTTAAAGCTTCACAGATGACATCTGGAAAATACACTGCTCAAAAAAATAAAGGGAACACTCAAATAACACATCCTAGATCTGAATGAATGAAATATTCACAAAAATCATCAATGGAAATCAAATTTATTAACCAATGGAGGCCTGGATTTGGAGTCACACACAAAATTAAAGTGGAAAAACACACTACAGGCTGATCCAACTTTGATGTAATGTCCTTAAAACAAGTCAAAATGAGGCTCAGTATTGTGTGTGGCCTCCACGTGCCTGTATGACCTCCCTACAATGCCTGGGTATGCTCCTGATGAGGTGGCGGATGGTCTCCTAAGGGATCTCCTCCCAGACCTGAACTAAAGCATCCGCCAACTCCTGGACAGTCTGTGGTGCAACGTGGTGTTGGTGGATGGAGCGAGACATGATGTCCCAGATGTGCTCAATCGGATTCAGGTCTGGGGAACAGGCGGGCCGTTCCATAGCTTCAATGCCTTCATCTTGCAGGAACTGCTAACACACTCCAGCCATATGAGGTCTAGCATGGTCCTGCATTAGGAGGAACCCAGGGCCAAACGCACCAGCATATGGTCTCACAAGGGGTCTGAGGATCTCATGTCGGTACCTAAATGGCAGTCAGGCTACCTCTGGTGAGCACATGGAGGGCTGTGCGGCCCTCCAAAGAAATGCCACCCCACACCATTACTGACCCACTGCCAAACCGGTCATACTGAAGGATGTTGCAGGCAGCAGATCGCTCTCCACGGCTTTCATCTGTGAAGAGCATAAGGCGCCAGTGGCGAATTTGCCAATCCTGGTGTTCTCTGGCAAATGCCAAGCATCCTGCACGGTGTTGGGCTGTGAGCACAACCCCCATCTGTGGACGTCGGGCCCTCATACCATCCTCATGGAGTCGGTTTCTAACCATTTGTGCAGACACATGCACATTTGTGGCGTGCTGGAGGTCATTTTGCGGGGCTCTGGCAGTGCTCCTCCTGTTCCTCCTTGCACAAAGGCTGAGGTAGTGGTCCTGCTGCTGGGTTGTTGACCTCCTACGGGCTCCTCCACGTCTCCTGGTGTACTGGCCTGTCTCCTGGTAGCGCCTCCAGCCTCTGGACACTACGCTGACAGACACAGCAAACCTTCTTGCCACAGCTCGCATTGATGTGCCATCCTGGATGAGCTGCACTACCTGAGCCACTTGTGTGGGTTGTAGAGTCCATCTCATGCTACCACGAGTGTGAAAGCACCACCAACATTCAAAAGTGACCAAAACATCAGCCAGAAAGCAGAAAGGTGCTGAGAAGTGGTCTGTGGTCCCCACCTGCAGAACCACTCCTTTACTGAGGGTGTCTTGCTAATTGCCAATATCCGCCTGTTGTCTATTCCACTTGCACAACAGCTGTGAAATTGATTGTCAATCAGTGTTGCTTCCTAAGTGGACAGTTTGATTTCACAGAAGTTTGATTTACGTGGAGTTATATTGTGTTAAGTGTTCCCTTTTTTTGCGCAGTGTAATATAGGTACGGTATGTGCTTGCTCTCTGGACAGATATTAGTTTTTCATGTCTCAGCTGCCATTTGCCCCTCTACTGAACTGCTGTTTACTCGGACTACTGTATGGCAAAAGCAAATGGCAAGTTCTATTTGTTTGTTCTGTTCAGAACAAAAACATTTAGATATCTATGATATCTATATCAAGCCTCCTACGTATTGAAACATGAGAGCATGGAGAGCGTATGGTGATCGCCTGACAAATAACTCTGCTCGCATCCATCTGGTTGAATGCAGCCCTGTTCACCCCAAAGGAGAGAAAAAAGCTGAAACTGGATATCTACCACAAAATGCAGCCATGGCATCACGACTAGCAGTATGACTCATTTGTGAACCTTTGGTAAATTGTCAGCATGATCAGAAATGTGTTTTACTGACCACTGTGGTCAAATAGCATGCAAGATAAATGAATGTGCTTTAGGACCCAACTGCTATGAAAATGTCACAGATATGAATTTTAAGAAGCTAACCATTCAGATAACAGACATCAATAAATATAAATTTATATTATCAATAAATGAAACATACTCCAATCCTTCTAGTTAAACATTGCTTTACTGATATGACTGTCAGTAGAAACATACAAAGTTTAAGGCTATGTTTACACAGCAGGTAAAAGTGGCCCAAATCCAATCTTTTTCCTGATATGTGACACAGATGTGTCATTTGTGTGTTTTCAATACCGATTTGAGATGCTTTCATATGTGGTTCTGAAATCCGATCCATATCCAATCTGCGGCAATGCGACTCAGTCTGAACAGTCAGGTCGGAATTCATGCGACCTTTACGTCAGTACAACTCGACATTCGTCATCATGTCGCGCTGCAGAGACTCAAATATTTAGGCTGATGTTTCTGTACCAAAAAAACTGAAGAGAGTCATTGCAGCCGCTCCGAATTTGAAGAGGTTTCGAACGAAGCGGCCGGAGGCGACCGAGGCTGCAGTGCCAGAGAACAGTTTAAAGAATCCGAGGACATGAACCAAAGAAGTGGCCGTGGCCGAATAACAGGCCCTTTTTACCGCAAACTCCAACACACTGTTGGTGATGAGCCCAGCTGTCAACCACTGGAACTTCATAATCGCTCCTGTAATGCTGGCGAAGACGAAACCGGGAGCGACTAGTGTTCGCTAGTTGTCATGACTGTTTACCTCTGGGAGAGCCACCAGAAGCTCTGTTCTTTTGCACATGCGGGTCGGTTTGGGAGCTGATCTGTTCAGACTGATGTCGCATACAGATCACATTTAAAACATACTGTGAACAAGCAAACAAAGAATCGGATTTGGTGAGAAAATCTGATTTGGGCCACTTTTACCTGCTGTGTAAACGTAGCCTAACACACTACAAATACAGAAGCGTCAGGGTGGAGCATCTAGGAGTGCAACTACACTGTATTTTATTGTAACATTCAAAGTGAACCTCAATTCAATATGCACAGGTAGTAAACAATATATGAATTATAAAATAGGGTGCATAAAAAACTATGTATATGCTGTTTAATGGCACTGTAGAAACTGAAATTTGGAAACATTCACATAATGCAGGGTTTCAGCAGGGATGCAGAGATATGAGAGTTGTAGGTTTATGTCGATATCTGGTCTTTTTCATACACATATCGGCAGACGTTGTTGCTGATATATAAATGTTTACAAAATGTAGATACTGGGATTAGATTTACTTGGATGGGTATTATGGAGACACTTAACATTTATTTCTGTTCTGAAATGAATAAAAATAATAAATGAGGATGTTTTAGTGTAGTAGCCGAATGTCACCTAAATGGTAAAATAAATGTCATCAAATGTCAACTTCAAAGTAAATATCTGTCAATACTGATATGATTCCAATATTATGCTTCTCTTATTCTTAATTTTGCTGTACTGAAAAATTTATTGAATTGAGGCACCACCACATCACATCACGTCAAATCAAATTTTGAACTTTGTGAATCATTACTATCATTTTTTCATCATCAGTCCTCTTCACACAGAACTGCCAAAACTGTGTGCAACTCACCCTTTCCGTCATTGTCTAGCAGTGGGATGTAGTCTGTCTTGCCCACTGTCTCCCCAACCTGGTCATCGAAGGGCTCAGCTTCCAGCGCAGAAACAAAGTCCCTCTCTACCATGTTCTCCTCAGCGGCCGCGGGCACGCTGTCAGTCAGAGCATCACTCAGAGTCAGGTCAGCCATCGTTCTGCTGGCAGAGACAGGGCACATTAGCAGACAGAGGTACAGGCACCACTACATTTGTACGCTTTATCACATCACAACATTACAGTAATAACAGCAAAAGATAGCACTTGGCATCTGGCGCATCACTGCAACATGTTTCATCAGAGATTTGCAAAATGGGCAGCTCGACAGTTATGTTTCTTTCCTGCTAGAAAAGAACATCACTTTATCATCGGATTTATCCTTCCTTTATAGGCTACCACAACAGAAAAATGTATTGATGTCTGCTTTCACATCTAATAAAATTATGTTAGTAAAGTCTTGGAGTCCCTCCTCATGTGATGAGTCTGTGGGCCTGATAAAGGTGCTACCTTGATGGGAGTTATTCTCACATACATGACAAACAGTGGGCTACAAAGAAATGCTAAATGACTAATGACTAAACAGATTTTTAGTAACATCTTCCAATTTAAGGGATCTAATTTTCATTACTCCAACACAATAAGGGTTTAAGATGTTTTTATTTTCAAGCTTAACCTATTTTCTGAGGTGGTTTTGCGAGAACAACTCAAATATTATATATTATCTCACTGACACTAAGGAGAGGAGGTGGAATGCAGCCTTTGACAAAAGCACTGATTTTCTCCTGTTAAATTACTACTAACATTACCAGAGAACTTCCTTTACTTATCTCATTTAGACATAACAATAAAATAATAATAATGGTGATTATTATTATTATTATTATTATTATTATTACTTAATTGTTCATAAAAAAGTCTCTTCGGTGTTTACATCCACTAGAGGGCAGTGTGGGGGTGCACAACCAGGAACACTAACTGTCAAAGCCTCACACAGTGAGGCCTGCATGTGAGGCAGGTAAACATAACACAAATATTACAGCAAACAGGTAAAGGCAGTCTGCCTTCTGTTTCTAGCAATGCACATTTTCTCTTTTTATTTTTCTCTTTCCTTTTCTATCCTCTCCTCCCAGCTCCCTCCCACCCTCCTCCAACCCCACCCGGCTTCCCCTGATTTTCTCAGTCCGAGAGATTAGTCTAACATGTGCCAGTGGTGCATCAGAGGGGGGATTAAGGTTGCAGGGATGAGCATGCATGGCGTGCGAGCACACACAGTCCAATTTTATAAATCTCACACATCTCTCTCCCTCTCTTGCTCCTAAGCAGAAACAGACAGCCAAGATTTAAACTTCCCTTTTTGAGAATGCTTAACTATTCTGATATGTTTATCTGACAGATGGTATCAGAGACCTGAACAGCCTGCTGCACAATTACACACTCTGCTTCATAATGTACCATGCAAATAAAACTACAGACCTGTTTCTGAATACAGTGAACCTAAGCCTTTCATTTAGCCTTGGCTAAACATCCAAAACCATCAATCTCAGCAAACAACAGACTACCAAGGTAGGCTAAATGATACGTTTATCAATCTCGGCAGATGGGACAGTTCAGTTCCAAATCTCTGGAGCTTTGTATCTAAAGGGTAGCATTTGTTAAAGCAACAGTACAAACAAGTGAACAACTTGCTTTAGTCAATCAGGAGAATCTAAAGAATCAATTCAACTACACATAGCCTGTTTATGGTTAGTAGAGAACTTGGCTTTGGCTCAGAACCTTCACCTCTGTGCATCTATTTGATACTCTTGCCCCAAAGCTGCTACATGTGGCAAAAGCCTGACAAAAGACAAAAGCCTGAGTTAAATGACAAAACACAATGTAAAAAGTTCAGACCAAAATAAAAATGATTCATACATTTTTATGCTAAACAAATCTTTCACTGACCCACTCATTGACCCACTCAGTGAGGTGGAGAGCATAGCACTGCCTTTGCAGAAAACGATATTCTGTACAACATGCTAAATGGGATCATAAACACTTGTTTAACTCAGAACGCACCCGTTTTAAAGCTCCTGCAATTACATAATTTGTACTCTCATTTACTCCACAGAAGTGTTTACAATATCATTTACCTGCAGGCTAAACGCACCTTTGTTTATACTCCTGTTCCATAACCTTTTGGGTTATTCCTGTGGTACGGATGAACGTTTGGATGACTTTATGTTTCCCCAACAGAAATCTTTGAATAGCATCCAAAACTTTATGTTGCCAAGCAGAAAACATTAAGTGAATTTTTAGACAGACTACATGGAACAGAATCACTGACATGATCATTTAAGAAGGTCTGTACAAGAGAAACAAAGCTAACATCTATGATCTCTTGGTCATCTTTCAGTAAATATCTGAAACTGTTTAAGAAGACAGGGACCTTCAGACTTGCAAATCCTGATAATAAAAAGAAGGTCCTGGTTTGCTAGCGAGCTACTAATGCACTGGACGTTTATAACACCTACCTTTCAAAACATAGCAATAAAACTGAAAAACAAAAAGGGCACAGTTGCAGAGCTGTACTATGCAAAGTAAAAGCTATTACAGCAGATGGTCAGAATGGTGGCGCAGGCATAGTTCTACAATGTTGAACGCAGACCTCCTAAACATCAAGCTCACTGCTAAATTTAGTAATAATAACACATTTAAAAAGGTCATCCTCAAGCCTGTGAACCTGTTTCTTTCCAGAACTTCACAGACCTCAACCAGTTATGCTGGAAATGGTTTTGGTGGACGCACAAACTATTCTGTTTAAGTAGCCAACATTCATTTTAACCTTCTCACTCAACTGGTTCTTCACTAGATGCAAGCAAAGTCCAGGCCAAATTTCAGCATGTTCAGAATGAATTCAGCAAAATTCAGCAAATTCAGAATTAAATACTGGGCACTGTGTGTAACATCCCAGTGTCTGGGAATGAGCATTACAGTATGCCAACTGTCGCTCACGAACTCAGCAACGTTTAAGCAGCTAAGGGCCAGCTGAGAAAAGAAGTGCTGGTACAGCAGGTCTGACCTATGCATTGAACATCACTGAAATTCCGAAACATGGGCCCATCATCAGGAAATCACAAGTTTGATCCCAACTGTGCACAATACACAAGCAAACATGTGCAGCCAACCCCACATTATGCGGGTACACGGAGTGTAATGTCAGATTTAGGTTATATAACGCAAAAACAAAATGCAGGGTAAACACTCTCTTCTAAACATGCCTGAGATTCAGAATTCAAAGTCTTAGTATTATATATATATATACACACATACACACACACTTCAGAGACCACCCTTTATTAAATGTCCATTAACCACAAATCAATCATTTCATTTGATTATGGGATATTTCTGAAAACGTTAGATATATGACAATCCCCACAGAAGAGAAAAAGAACATGTAAAGGAAAATGGAAATGAGAGTAAGTGGGGGCTTACATATGGAAATTAGAGTAGGGGGGCTTTCGTCTTTAAGAAAAAAAATCATGCTCCACTTTTCCAGTTATTTCTGTCCATCCTTCCACTGTGACAAGATGACAACAATGAGTCTGAAAGAATGTGCAGCCATCAAGAAGAGAAAAAGAAATAAGGAAGAAAATTTACAAATCAAACAAAGAAGCTGCTGGTATTCTCAGAACAATGGACTGACCATCCCAGAGCCTGGACTCCAACACTGTTGAACGGAGAAAATACAACCAACCAATGAAACTGAGGTGTGGAAAAATATCCCTGTAGACTTCTTTATAAAAAACCTGAAAGCCAATCTAGTGTGGACAAACTAAACACATTACATTTACTAACTATTTTTAGCTGCTGAGGCTAATGTATAATGTATAAACACTTTAGAATAAATATCTTATACTTAATACCTGCTATGATTGGAAATTTTACAGAATCCAGCTCATGGCTACTGCTGCTGGTCATAAGTGGGCCCAGTTATTTTGGCTCATACAGTTATCCTCATAAACTGTGGCGAGGCATATCGGAAGCCATTATGTTTCAACAAAGGAAGGAAACCGGGGGAAACCATGGCTTTTCGCTGCAGTGTTTGATTTGACATGGCCGACTAAAACCTTTGGAGCTAATGCTGTTGCTGTCGACATTAGTCATTGTATGTGTCCTTTGGCTGTGACAAGGCCATTGACGGAGCTAAACCTCTTTAATCTGCAGCATTACAACAGAGCACTGATGTGTGTAAACAAACAGACACATATACACACACACACATTTTCACAGGCCAGTCACAGACACACACAGGTAAGTTGCTCATGCTAATCTTTTGTACATAAGCTGTGATTGAATTCTACACATGCTGTAGGCTGGAGCCTGAAGGGTGTGTCAGCAAAAGTCAACAATCAAGTAGAAACTTGGCTGGATTAAGTAGTATTTCCGACTAGTCTATGAATCTAAAATCTGTTTTGTGATGATGCTGACACCCAGTTGTAGAAATAAGAGCTGATCATGGGTCAGTTAGAAATGAAAAGCACGGAAGCACATCATGGCATCTGACACAGCTGCAGATGGTTGATTTGACTGCCAAGAACCACAAATGTTTACTTCAAACACATGAAGTCTACCACATCGGCACAGCAAACGACTCTGACTTTTCTATGGAACATTTGCCATGATACTTTCCTTGTAGCTGCAGTGTTTAACTGGGAAATGTACAGCAGAATAAAGAGTCTAGAGTTATTCTGGTTTTCTACATATACTGAGGTTGGCTCCACCACCCGTTCACCAACCATCTAAAAAAAGAATCCATGAGAGGACCTGTGTCAGACACATGGAGTCACTTTTCTTCACTTGCACCAGCAGATAAAGCCACTTGGACAAAAAATGCTGACATCATGAATAACAGTCATTTAACTACAGTCGACTGAGCAGTTGACTTCTCTAGGCCTCTGGCCTATTTTCTGTCCATCTCTCTCATCAATAATGACTTCACTGTTGTCCTTGGGGGAAAGTTGGCCTGTCAGCTGCACACTTGTGGCAGTAAAAAGTGCTTATGGCTAGCTCAATAGCATTTATTTTAGCATGGGAAACCTATAATTTAGTGAGCTCAACGTGGGCAGGCCTTGAGCAGCTCCACCTCACTGTTCCCAATGACAGCATTAGGATCTGGAGTGAAGACAGTAAATGCAAGTTGCAATATGAGACTTTCTCCACTTTTACAATCACGTTTAATCTGATTTGAGCACTAATCCAACAATATTTTTATCGTCCACTTTAGTACTGAGCAGCTTCCCTATCTCTGTTCCACCTTCCTCCAACTTAGCACAATGTAAAGCCACAAAGATGACATGGGCCACATTCTCTCTTCTTCCTTATTCTTTTTCTCACTTCTGTTTACAAGTGGTGATGCCAAAATAGCTGACGCAAGCTTTATCTAATTCAGAATCTAGCTTTTCAAAGGCCTGTTCACTCATGATCTTGCCATCTGAAAATTACAGGCAGGTTCTACCCACTAAAACTAGTTTTGATGGCTTACTAAGATTATATTGTGATTATATTATAATTATATACATTGGTATTTGTACCAGATGTGTTACCATAACAACGTTTTTACATTTCCCAGTTGAAAACAGACTTTTTCAGTACTTCTGTAAAAATCAATTTGTGAGGTGCTAGCTTGAGCTCAGTTTTGTGCATCACGAATAAGCATACCACAGTCTAATATTTGACAATTCAGTTTGGTCTTTGGTTCAGTATCACAGTTCAGCTTGAAAAAAATGTGAACAACTCGGAACCTCTGATTTTTTCATTATTACACATAAAAATTACACAGGTTTAATGCAAGTAGCGCAAAAGCAACCTTTTTAAAAACGTAAAGAAATCAATTATTTTGAAAAGTTCCTCTCTAACAATATTTCTGCATAACAAAGATCAAAAACAAGTAAAATAAACATGAACATCAATCAGCAAGCAGGCTCTGTTGCCTTTTTACAGTCTCTCATTTGTCGTCTTTTGTGGAAAACACTGTTAATAATCAAAGCTAAGCATCTGATGCTTCCTATCAAAGGGGACGAGGATGGGATAGCACTCTGAGCATGGTCAAGCTCAAATGCCAAAAGCAGTCTAAATTTAATTACAGATATTTCTAAACATAAAATCTTGACCTCAGCATCTAAAAAAAAAAAAAAAAAAAATCCAAAAATCCTACTATATACACCCACAATCCAGTAAGACCATCAAGAACTAACTATTTAGTAACATCTAGGCCATGATAACTCTATCCTTGTGTATTTCCAAGCAGTGTACATTCACTGAACAGGGCAACTTTTACACAGATGAACAGAGTGTGTATGTGAACCCCTGTCAGAGATGCCTGGGATTCCTCAGTGACAAAGTTCCAGGTTTAGGGTGGTGACTCAGACGTGACTCACTGTCATATAGCTACAAAGAGCTCCACAAGATTACCGTCCTCACTCACTACAGACACTTTAGCGTCCAATCAATTCTCTTTCAACAGTAATCATGGCTTAAAGAAATGTACTACTTTTGATGGGTTTGTTTATGGACTATAATCCACAAAAACGGGAAGGTGCACTCGTCCAACACCAAACACAGCTTTTAAATGAAATAACTCATCTCAGTTCTCGCATGTCTGGTAGTTGTATGGTTCAGACATAATACTGTTTCATAATTGTACTGTTACATATTGCAATTTTAATACACCTTGCATCAAAATAAAAACACAAATCACTCAAAGATTCCTTAATGCCTCTTGGCCCAGACATACAGTTTTAGGAAAACTTTTACATTGTTTCTTTAAACTACATTCTTTGAAGAGCTACTTACTGAAACCCTCTAAAGTTGGAATTCACTGACTGCACTGAGTAAAGAAGAAAAAAAAAAATATATATATATATAAATAAATAAAACCTACACTAAACAAAACACAATGGCCCTCATTTAGCAACATCTTCCTAAGCTTTTTCTTTAATTTGTTCTTAAGAAAAAGTCTAAAATCTAGATTTGTTCACACCTTTGTGTACGAGTGTGTGTGTAGATTCTGTTCTTACCTAAGAGCAATTTCCAAATAAGAAAACACTGGTGGATCTCAGAATCATTGTGAAACCTGTATGAATGGGTTTTAAGAAGACATTTCTACTTAAGAATTGTAGGTGAATAAGGCCTATTATGTTCGACAACTTCTTTGTTTTAAAGTTTGTGAAGTTGTGAAAAGAGCTACTAGATTTACTGACTTTACATGAATGACATGAGTCTTGACAATACTACTAATGACAAAATAGCAGACGTACTGTGCCCTGAAGGTGGAGCTTCCCAGTATTTGTAGTGTTTTTAAATTTCGGTTAATTAGGCCTTATTTTCAGTAGTCATCTTTAAACAAAGTTCATTTTGTGATATGTTTTAAATTTACATTAAATGGCGTGATTTGGATCTTTTTGAAATCAACTGTTTGCTTGGCTTAAATGCCCTAAGTAAGCAGCTGGATGTCCTTTCAAAACGTATACCTTTTGGTGGGAGTCAGATTATTTTTACAACTACTAAAATTACAATTGATTAACACAAATTATTGAAATAGACGCTCATGTAATTTTGAGAAATAACTTTAAAGATTGAAGTTCATCCACTTAATAGCATTGATTGATAAAAATGGATGATACGGTGTATATTATATATATATATATATATATATATATATATATATATATATATATATATATATACACACAACATATCGCTGTTGTTGGAAGAAAACCTTGTATCTCGAAAATAGTAACTTTACAGGAGAAGGAATAAACTTACTTTACTATACTTTACAATAAAGAAGAGATTTTATGTATGCCAATATGTTTGTTTAACCATGTGCAGTTAACATCCAATACCTGTTTTCTCTAATCAATAATTCTTCTTGATGTTAAATCAGGTGTGCTGCTAATGGAATTTAATAAATCCATGCAAAGGCTGGGGATGTCCAGGAGAAATCCATGATCATACTTTGTTCTTCAAACCAGCTCACAAGACATACAAGGAAGATATACAAAAGATAAATGGTTTTTAGCAATGTGCTTAGATGCCTAAGACTTCTGCACAGTACTGTACGTTCTATTATGAAATGAATAGATGGTCAGTTCCTATCCTTACAATCTCCCTGGCTGAAGTAACAGACAGCACAAATGCCTTTGAACAAGTTGACATGTATTCTCACTGTAAAAGCCTTCCCCAAGCCTCTCACTGTGGTGACACTCCTGATGTCAGCAGAATGTGTACAAGAGCAACAGCCACTGTTTACGTAAGGCTGAAAGGTATGTGTCCCATCATGCTTTGGGGCACAGCAGGCATGTTGAACTTGCCGTTAATGAGTAAAATAATTACCCTTGATGGACACTTCCCATCTAATCGAAACTAAGCCACTGACTGTCGGGCAAAGTCCAAACATTTTGCCCTAGCAAATCAAAATAACCACAGGGATGTGGAGAGGTTGGCTTTACTGCCCTCTTCCTTTGTGTGTGGTCCACAGAACCAGTAAGCACCGCTCACTGCTAGATTTCTCCGTGAAAATCTACTGAACCCCGACTTACATTCTGGAACGTACGATGACTGAGATTCTTGATTCAACCCCATGGCTAACGTTTACCACTGTGAGTGAAAATACAAAACTGGCCTAAAATCTGCAGATGTTCCTAGCATAACTAAAGGATTCACTCATGTAATGCGAGGTTCTCCTTTGGAATGCAAAAGGCAGCAGAGGAAGCAGCAATGAATGTGGAATATGCAAATAAAGTCAACTCAGTCAAATGAATATTAGATAAATGTGGCCACTTTGCATCCTACCCAAGGCAGAAAACCTGGTTCAGGCAAAAAACGCTGACTCAACTACAACAAGTGAAAGTAAAGATCTTTGTAATATAGAGCAAAGGGAGTGGTTGAGCCAGGGGAGAGACTGTAAACTTATACAGCAGATATCACATGTTGAGACATATTCAGTAGGTCACAATGAAGGAGGTAACGTGAAAGGAGGCATCAAAATGTTAATCAGTCTGCAGCTCACTCAGTGGGAAAAAGCAGAAATAATAACTAGTTAGTGGTTTAATGATCCATGTAGCCAACATATCAGCAATGATTTAAGCTGACCAACCCAAACACGTCCCTATGATGCCAAAGATGAATGTGTGGGTGTGACTTTACTAAAAATATGCAAAGACTCAAATATCCTTCTTACTCTCTAATGAGAAGACAGAACAGTCTTTTGTAAGATTGTGCTCTTTTCTTCCTCAGCTTTTGCACTAACAGCACAGTCCAGAGCTCCTAACTTAACATTTGGTTGCTAGACCATAGTGTAGCTGCACAAGGCGCGGCTTCCATTTTCACAGGGGTTCATTCTTCCCCTCAGGATAAATGGATTAAGTGACACTGAGAAATACTGCTGCAAATCCAGAATACGGACCAGTGTTGGGATTATTAATTCCTTATATTTTAGTATTTTACAATATATTTGAATGTGGCTTGACCAATCAGACTCCAGAACTAGAACTAACACTTTCATAATTTATATTTCCATGCATTGCATACTTATTTTAGAGTTGATAAAAGTATTTAGCAAAATTAGTTCATCTATTAAGTAATAATATGCAATTCTATTATTGAAAATGTACTAATGAATCAATATTTACAGATGGCATAATACTGATATTGCATCTTTCAGTATCAGCTGATATCAATCCAGTATCTTTTCTTTAAAAAATACTAACCTATTTAATCTTTAATTATGTCCAATCCAGTAACTTCTGCTGACATAGACTGATACGTATTGGTTATGGTGCCATCTCTATTAGTAAGATAACAAGGTTGTGGGATTGGCCTGTATTATTCTAATTTACTTTTGCTGGATTAGATAAAGTCCTTGATTGGTCACAGCACACAGAGAAAAACACTAAGAATGGTTAGCGGCCTTGCATATTGCAGTTTTCGGAGATGTTACTACTGCAAAGGCCAATGCTTCAGTAATGATTAACAAACAATACTGGTTGGAAGGTCTGATTCCTGTTCTGCTGTGGAGTGTGCTGTAAGGGACAGTTTACTGTCCTCTCCACTCTTGGTGGATCAATGTGGCTGTATCCGGCACAGGGGACACCAAGTTGGCTCTTTATTCTGTTGTGAGCCTTTTAAAGCTGTCATGGATCCAAGGGCTAGAAGTGAAGGATGGACACATCCTCAGAGCTGAGTGGGCAGAAACATAGCTGACAATGACAAGTCGTCCTTACTTACTGTGTGATTGCATTTGTGTGTGCGCGGGTGTACATGTGTGTGAGACAGTGTGTTTGTCCTCTGCAGAACAAAAAGCTTTTGGAGGAGAGTGGGGCCCTCACAGCCATCTCCATTTAAAGAGGCAGCAGCTCAGGCCAAGTGGACGTGTGCATCTTTGATGTGTAAGTACCTATTCACTAGCAGGCTGGGTTTATGCTAATGAGCGTTCCAGTTATTTCTCATATCCACTTCAAACTGAGGCTGCGGGCTGACTAGTTAAAAGTTAAAAGATTGCTGCCACTGTCTAAGACACCCTTTATGTGCATGTGTGTTTCTGTGAATGTGCTATAGTTTTCACAGATTATTAGGAAAAAAATGTCATGTTTCTAAAGGAACACCAGAGAAAAGTTACGGTAATCTATCTTGTCAAGACCAACAAACGCTCCTGACTTTGTAAAGCTTTTTTTTGTAAAGCTACGCACAAAACTGAAGGAGCAAAAGCTTTTCATTTTGGTGACTGAACTTAATGTTAAACTTAAGCTCTGAAAATTCTTATAGCACATAGATACCTTAATACATACACTAGCATTCATTAGATTAGAATCACTGTTCTCAATAATATAAAACCAATTTTGTTGCAAATACACATATTATATGATACTAATATTCTATAGGTTTCAAACACAATTTGCATGATTCTGTGAAAGTTTTCTATGCTGAGCAGAGCTGTAGATGAGCAGAATATGAGTGCCCTATTCAAAAAGCCGTGACCAAATCTCATTAATCAAACAGCTGTACACACTATTCTTGTGACAAGAAACTACTACAGATACAGTTTACTACTACAACTACTTACTACTTTAATTGTGTATAAACCACCAGTTTACATTTAAGTGACTATAAGTTATTACAGAAAAACAATTATTATTACAATGCAATATGATAAAAATTGACATACATGTCCCAACACTGTATAAAAACAAACTTCTCTCTCACTGTGTGTGTGTGTGTGTGTGTGTGCACGCGCATGATCAAATTACTCCTCTCAAGAACATAGTTTTCAGTAATTCAGCCCTTGTTGCTGCTCATTAGGCTTAGCTGTAGCAGTCCCATTTACAAGTTAATACTGACAGTGCCCCACACTCAGTTCTCCTGTGTTTCTTACAATAGTTAAGTCTTAAAAGTCTCAGTCATCACTGGTGATAATAAATAACGCTAAAATTGTACACTCACCAGCCACTTTATTAGTTACACTTTTCTTTACATTTACATTTGTTCTGTTCATTTGCTTGTTAATACAAATAGCCAACCAGCCAATCACCTGGCCACAACTCAATGCATTTAGGCATGTAGAGGTGGTCAAGACAACTTGCTGAAGTGCAGACCGAGCATCAAAATGGGGAGGAAATGTGATTTAAGTGACTTTGAGCGTGGCGTGGTTGTTGGTGCCAGACGGGCTGGTATGAGTATTTCAGAAACTGCTGATCTACTGGGATTTTCACACATAACCATCTCTAGGGTTTACAGAGAACGGTCCGAAAAAGAGAAAATATACAGTGAGTGGCAGTTGTGTGGACGAAAATGCCTTGTTGATGTGAGAGGTCAGAGGAGAATGGGCAGACTGGTTCCAACCTTTTACTAGCAACTACCTAATAAAGTGGCCAGTGAGTGTATATGAATTTTCTCACTTGTACCTCAAAACTGTTCTGTTAGAATTGTGTTCACAAATACAAAACACATTTGTGTTTGTAAATATGACGATTTTGATTTGATATTATAATTAAAATCTTATTAGTGTGTATTGTCTAAAAAGAAAAACATCTTTTACATTTTTGCATTGTCTGTATCATTTCTTGGCCTCTAAACAAATGGAAACACTGTGTAAAAATGGTGTAATTACTAATCACACAAACACTTTTTAACAGCCTAACAAAATAATAGCAATAATTCTCAGTTTCTAAAGGTTAAGTTCAGGATTTGGGTAAAGGAATCAAACAAGCCTCTGACTTTTTTTCTTTCTGCTTGTTTAACAGGTTTGTCTGGTCTTTGCAGGGTGTGGAGGAGAAACAGGGAAAGTTATCAAATCTGAATTCCCCAACACAATCCTCAAGCACCTACTGTATGCACTGCACAGAACCTATGATCTTCATTTTGACTTGCATGCATGCAGAGGACCTCCATATGCACAGTGCAAACATGAACACCCCCCATGAAGACACATTCCTCCCTGACACACAGAGCATTTTGTTAGCATTCACAGTGAAAAAGCTTGCTCCCTGTTTGACTGCCAGCATGGCAAACTGTGCTCCACTGTAGAGGCGTGACGCTTAACACATCGTTGTGGAACGCACGCCGCACAGCCCACAGAGAGTGACTTTGATTGACTGCTACCACGCGCATCAATAACAGGTATGGAACTCATAATTTAAAGAAAAATAAACTAAGGCTCATTTGGTCGCACGTAATACATGGAGTAAATGTAACTCCTCAGGATGGTTATGAAACTTCAGGCTGCAAATGGAATTAATGAAGATTTTAGACTGCAGCCACTGGTTTATGGCTTTTCTCTTTGTTCTCTTTCACTCTCCAGTCCCAGCATCCTCTATTTCCCTCCATATTCTGTCTATCCCTATCTCTCACACCACCCTCCTCTCAGCACTGTTTGATAATGGTAATGTTGGCCGTTTCCCAGAGGATGCAGAACTGTGCACTGAAGCCCTGATTGAAAGCAAAGTCCTGATATCCAGCTGTTGCTACAGGCAAGCAGGAAAGGCAAGAGGCAGATTATCATGCCTGCACTTCAAGAGCTTCTTCTAAGGTAACTTCTACAGCTCATGCATCACAATTCCTACATCTGCAACTGCTTCTAAGCAAGAAAAAAATAGGACAGTTGACAGAAGTCTTTGATATGTGTGTTCATTCAAGAAAGACCTGTCACCAAATTCTAGCTCTAGCGAACTATAAATGACATATATGCTGTAAAATATCCCATATTTTGTCATATATGATGGCTTCTACTCATCACATAAAACCATTACAAAAAAATTCATAATAGTATTTACTATTTCTATAAGCAGTGGCTGCATAGACTTGTCAACTAATAAATCCACTAGCTGGTGCCGTGGACAGCAGTCAACTAGTTGAGCAAAGTGACTAAAAACTGTGGTAAAAACTGCAGTGAAGAGTCAGGAGAAGTGAACAGAAATCAGTTTTTCTACTAAACACAAACAACAAAGTATTAGCATGGAAATACTACCTATTCCACTACAAGCTATTAAGACTGCGATGAAATACAGGCTTGTATGTCAGACCAGGTGGGTTTTGAGAGTTGCAATAGTAAAGGGCAATTTGTCTGTCACCCAAAACATCCTATCACAAACCGTTTACGCCAACATGCACAGTACATTTTTCTGACATATTTTTAAAGCCATTAAAAACACAAGCGCGCCAACTGAAAACTCTTCTCACTTGGACTGGGCCTCACGTGATGTTCGCTGTCATGGTAGCGTTTACTGTGGTTCTCCACACATGTGCGTCATTTTGGATCAGATTACTTGTAGTGTGCATGTAAACTAAGATTTTCCATCAAACTGTTGAAAAGAGTGAACAGATAAACACCTCAGTCTAAATCTGTAATCGGAATGTATTGAATCAAATTGGCAAAAATCTTTGCATATAAATATAACCAATGAAAACAAATTCGGAATAAAACCACAATGATATTTTGTCTACTTACTACCTATGGTTTAAAACCCAATTCAGCATTGACTTTTTAAAATGGGATATCATGAATGTTTCCTGGCTCAACAATTAGGCCTGTACCTTGCTCTGAAAGGCTTTTTGCTGAGTTGATATAAGTGCTTATATACTATGCTAATAGTTATAACTGCTGATAAACAACGTTTCCCACTGGACACCACATGGGACAACGCCAGTTAAAATTCTTCATAAGATGCAGGTTTCTGAGAGGTGTGGTAGAGAGCACTTTACAGCTGACTGTCTTGTGTACCTCTGTAAGAGGACCAGAAGCTGAAACTCATTGACATACAACAAAAACACCTCTGGAGGTGTTTTCACACCTCAAGCCACAGTATCTACTGCCCCGATTAGCAAAATACTTTTCACAAACGTCCGAGACAGGGTAACGATGACTTGTTGACTATTTTTTAATGATGACGATTTAAAACACAAAACAAAACAAAAAAAAAAACAGACAAATATACCACACACCTTAATATTTTAGCATTTGGTAGGTCAAGGTTACTAAAATAATACTGCTTCCTGCTTTGCCCTTCATCGCATTATATAAACAAATCTATTATTGATATTCCAACTCCCCATCATCCCCAAGCTGCAATGGCAACAAAAGGGACCCCACCAGCACATTAAAATGTAAGTACCTGAAAGAGACCCAAAAGATATACAACACAGTCATTCTTCTTTATTACTTATTATTTATTAATTACTTACTTAAAATACTTTTTTGATCTCTCTACATTAACTAGAAAAAACACTGCAATGGAAGTGAAAGCACAAAGTGTGATTGCTGTTTTTTCTGTTAAGTTAATAGTATGAATATGCATCCAATTACCTTACACTTACGCTCTAACAAGCATACTGCCTTTAGTTATAATGTATTCAGTGAAGAAGAAAAAAAGCATTGGCCTCAATAAAATGCATTCAAAATGCCACTTTTAGGCCACACAACATATTCTATGTATTCATGTAGGTCATAGAGCTGTGTTGTCTGTCCAGCAGGTTCACTGGCCATTCTCAGACGTCCCTGATGCTCTATGGACATTCTGATAAATTACTTCCAACAAGTCTTGACTGCACGCCACTGACCTAGAGGCTAATAAACACATCTATGCTGCCAGCTAACATTAGTGATACAGCATTACCCACAACTGGTCAAACGTTTTAATTTCACAAAAGAAATGTCAGCCAGCTACTGAGAACAGCTTCAAACATGTTCCATGTCCAAGCGCTTCTAGTCTTAAAATTAACTTCCACTTTCAAGATGCATCATCAGATAAGGGTTTTCCCAGTGATTGCCTGGGTTAATCTTGCCAGGAAATGTACTGCAGCACCGCAGCAGAGGGGAATAGGCATGGTTACAACAAATGTAGTGATGGTTAAATTTAGGGATGCATGAGCATGATGAGACTAGAATAATACCAGCATCACTGACAGATATTTTAAAGTGACATTTGATGATGTATTTACTGTAGTTGAGCACTTCTCCATAATGGTAATTAAAGTAAATCTAATCTCAATTGCTATGTTATATATATATATATATATATATATATATATATATATATATATATATATATATATATGTGTGTATATATATATATATATATATATATATATATATATATATATATATATATATATATGCGCATTGGTCTTGTCATCAGCAGAAATGTATATGAAAAATATCAGCTATCAACATCAGCCCACAGTTCTCATATTGCTGGATTTCTGATTACATTTTTTATTGTGGCCAGAGTGCGCCAGTAACCTACTAATGACCTAATCTGAATAAACATTTGTGTAATACGAATGTTGGGCACACATTTACTTAACACATTAAAGACTTTATTGTGAGGTCAAATAATGTCCCATTACATGTAGTTTTTCCACTGCATGGTGTTTGTCAGTTATGCCATTGGCTATTTGAAAATTACTATTTTTGCACAAAAACTGAGAGATGGACTGTCATCAGTAACTGACCTGAAAACTTATAACGATATCCAATCCTATCCACAAAGGGCCGGTGTGGCTGCAGGTTGTCATCCCAGCAAAACAGGAGAATCGGGTCAGCCCCTGCTTAACCTGAAGCCACATCAGCCCAACTGTGTATAAGATTAGACTAGGGGTGGGCGATATGGCTCTAAAATAATATCACGATATTTCAGGATATTTTTGCGATAACAATATTTTTGGCGATGTGACAAAACACTGAATAACATATTATTAATTTCAAAAACATGCTATTGCAACAAAATAAATGTTAGCATTTTATTTCGTATAAATATGTTTCAAATATTCAGTAGACACAAAAAAAATTATTCCGATTGAGATATTAGTCGGATTATTAACAGATTATTAAAACGCATGTAAATGTGGCTATCAGCTGTTGAGTACTCTTTGCGGTATTGGCCACGTTTAATAGAGTATGGAATGGAATACGTCCATGTAAACTCCTATACTAGACTATTCCGATTGAGGCCATTTGGAATGCAATTTCTATCCGATTGGATGAGATGGGTAAACCTCTAAATAATCCGTTAAATAGAAGAATAATAGCCGTGTAAACGCCTTAATCCGATTACACTCCAATCGGAATGTGCAAGTACTCTCTACGCATGCGCGTCATAGCGAAAGGCTTATACCGTTCAACATGGCGGGAGCAGAAATTGGTCTGCAGAGGAGACGAGGTTTATACTCTGATCTTAAAAAGACGGCGGTGGGACGGATGTCCAGCTTATGTGTCTCAGAACACAACGTCTTCCTCTCAACATCATTTTTAAAGCCATTAAAAACACAAGTGCGCCAACTGGAAACTCATCTCACGCTGACTGGACCTCATGTGATGTTTGCTCTCATGGTAACGTTTACTCTCAGCGCTGCTCCACGCATGTGCATCATTTTGCATCGGATTAATTGTAGTGAGCACGTAAACAAAGATTTTCATCAGACTGATGAATAGAGTGAGAATAAACACCGCAGTCTGAGTCTGTAATCTGATTGTATTCAATCAGATTGGCAAAAGTCTTTGCGTGTAAACACAGCCACTTTTTATTTTCCTCATACTCAATTGTGTGCTTCTGCTTGAGGTGGTGAAACAGGTGAATTGTGTTTCCTCCTTTTGTTGTTACAGGCTTCTTGCATATCTTGCATATTACTGTGATCTGTTGTACATCTGAGATTTTATAACCAGACCACCTCCACTCTACTGAAGTCACTCCCCTTTTTGGGAGAAACTCCACCACAGAGCTGCTTTGTGCCATAGCCACTTCTTTCTGTTCCAAAATGACTCCCGCAACGAACGTACGCCATGCGCATGACGTCATTACGTCAACAAGTCAGAATATCGCTGTTATCACGATATGGATTTTTTTTTATCGTTTAGAAAGTTATACCGGTATTATCGCAAACGATACGATATAGTACATCCCTAGATTGGACAGTCCTGACTAAGGCCTGACAAAAATAAATGTCACTGTATAACACTGTTCGTTTCACCTTTCTATGGATGGTTATAACACCTTGACATTTGTCCGAAATGCCAGTGCTCACTAAATTAAGGAGAGTTCATCTAATTACACAGAGCTCCTCATAAAATAAGGAATAAATATAATTAACAAAACATATTTAGAAAATAAATACAATTTGGTCATAAAAAGTGCATGGTCTCTGTGATAGAATTAGCCATCGTTCACCAACATATACCCAACAAGATTAAGGTGTGGCTCATGAAGTCATGAAATTTGGAAGCAGCATTAAAAGTGTTCCTATTCACTTATGACATCCTGTCATTTTTTGTGATAAAGGTCCTGGATATAATGAGCTGCTTTCTGCACAAATGCTCATTAGATCAGGACAAAGGCTGTGTAATGTATCGATTCTATTAATTACAAACAGGCAGTGAGTCAGCGTGACCCTGCTGTTTGGTGGTCCTGTGGCCCGAGGGAGGTAGCTTCACCGTGAGTCAGCAATCTAAGCAGGCACACTACAGCAGCATCCCCATCCCCCTCACCTCTGTCTGTCTGACTCTCCGTCTCTCCCTCTCCCTCCCTTAATACTGTACTGACACTCCTCTATGAGTGTTTCTCAGTCATACGCTTCTCCTGCTCTGCTCACTTTACCAAGACCTTTCCTCCAATGTGAATGAAGTGAGAAGGTTGAGGCATGTAAACATACACCTGGGGTGGGTGATGTGGCAAAAATGTCATATCAAAACACTTAAGCACATCTTCACGATACACTGACACAATCCACTAGTAGCACAATGTTTTATATTCTATATTTCACAAACTGCACTGCAGGAAATCCAAATAAACAAGACTACTTTTGTACTACTTTAGTCTTTCCAGTGTTCTTGAGAAATGGATATCCACAGTATGTTATAATATACAACTGTTTACAACTGTTTAGTACAACAATATTAAATCACAATGACGATAAAATATCATCACATTAGCCACTTCTACACTCACCCAGACCTAAAGTGCTATTTCAAGGACAACACATTGCTTAGTCAGCTAACTTTAAACGTATTTTGAACTATCTCGGGTTTTCAGTTAATTTTACCATGCTACATGGTAACTTATGTCCAGGACAGGTTAAGTTCGGAACCATACCTGTACCTTGGACCAATGAGGGATAAGCTTCTGACCAACCAGATTTCTGAACAAGGTGGACCCTTCTGGTTCTGCTCGGGTCACTTTTTTTTTTATGTGAAAATCACCGCTTATCAGAGAAGGAAACAAATCATACTACATAAATATTGAGTATCCAATAAGCTGTGGTGGCAGCATTGCTTTGCCATTACAAGTGCTTTACTTTCGCAACTCAACTCCCTATGTCTCACACAATTATCACACTTTTATGCACACATGCATGAGGATTTATCACAGCCTGAGTATCTAAACCTGTGTCAATAGAGAAAGTTGTTAACCACTGTGGTAAAACACATGCTTTGTTAGACAGGCCCCTCAAGATAGTGATTCTGCTACATCAATTGTCGAACTAGAGAATTAATTATACTTGATCATGGCAACGTTCAGTAAAGTACACTTGTCTATTTATTTTAATATTTACACGCAATTTTACTAAAATATTGCAATTCTTGAAAAAAAAAGAAGCTAAAAACATACAGCTTTATGTCTTTATTATCTATACTCCACTACTGTGCAAAGACTTTCCTAATAACAAGCGTGCTTTTAGAGAGAGGAGAAGACTAAATTGTATGAAAATGCAAACCGCATTCTTTCCTAATGCTCTTCAGCTTACGACACGTTATCCTACACGTGCCATAATGACAGAGTCATCATCAGGAATGGCGGACAGATGAGATCACATTAAGATTGGACACGATCAGATTAAATGACAAAAAAGAGAAAGTGGATGTATATAGTCCACACACTTAAATTGCTCCAACATGAATAAACTGGTATATCGACCGCTGGTCTAGAGGGACAAAAATCTCTGCATCTACCAGTATGACCTCCATTTAATGATTTAAACTAAGGTCTTCAGTCATCAATCTTCCTCTTTGATTTAGATGGTTATTCCCCAAAGCATTCATTGGCACAGCTGTCTGTCCTTTCCACCGTTTAAAAAACGGTTTGGCTTCATAATTTATTATGAAATAATAAATGAAGAACAGTAAAACTAACAACAGACCTAAACATAAACTAAACCTTTAAAATAAGCTTTCCCAGTCAATATGGCTGGTTTCCATTGAGAAAGAAATATCTAAACTTCTAGGGTACATGGCTGCATCACCACCTGTGAAACATTACACTGCACTTGGGGGGTAAAAAATACTATTAAATCACAAAGCTTACCCGTAAATAACACATTACAAAATACATTAAAACAAATATCTTGAATGTAACTGCACATCTAGAGGAAGAAGAAGAATGTACATGTTCTTAAAGAATAAAGAATCAAAAAGTAAACTGTGTGATTTAATTCATTTAACTTAAAACGACATAAGAAAGAAAGAGTAGGCACCAACAAAACAAATGACACTTTAATCTGACACCAGAAATACATGTCCAAATTGCAGGCCAAACTGTAATCACATTAGAAAATGATACAGAAATATGAACAGCATCACAACCAAAAAATAAGAAGCTGAGGTCTCATTTTCATTGAGACAGTGTTACAAAATTCTTCCATTCAATTCATACCTTGATGAAATTGCTCAATTCATTTGCTCCCTGCACTTTGGGCTCTGGATTTTTGGCTGTATTCCTGAATGTTGCAATAACATTAACAGTTTCAGTTGCTGCTTGCCTGCTGCTATAGTTATCACTGCATTTTAACAACAAACAATGTAAACATTGTAAATGAAATAAGGCTAAAGTTTGTGATGTGACCCCCTACCATTTCCCCAAAAATGATATATTAAACCACCAAAACACACATTTCTACATTTCTCCCTTAACTCTCCCACATAACCAGGCTCAGGGGTTAGAGCCTGACAGCACTGATCTGTAATCCTGCTGGCAGCGAAGAGATTGGTCTGATGTAAGACCCAATCTATGTCCCTGGGTCCACGGTTAACTAACATCTGTGTTTTAGAAGGTTGCTGGCAATATGGACCAGTGCACAATCCGACACTCAGTGACAGTAACGAGAACATGCATGAAGAAGTAGCCACAGCTCCCAACAACAAACGGGGAGTGGCGAAAAACAGCCAGACACTCATTTACCAAGCCACGGAGAGTTTGCTGGGCTTGCAGAGACCCACCTAAATCCCTTCTGCTACACCACTTCACTATGCTGAGCCCGACCAACTAGCTGGCCTTAACTTTACTAAACTTTTCCTGAGCTAAACACAAGCAGAGAACAGAGACCCTTCAAAAAGTGTAGCAACCCACTCACAACTGAGCAGATAGTATACTTCACGAGAGGGCTGTGGCCGTGTTATTGTCCTGTTGGAACGGCACTACAAAAAAAAAAAATCACAGTCTTGCATAACTTCACGGACAGCCATATCTTCTGGGCCGTGTCACTCTCTGGCTCATTGAGACCTGAACCAGCTCACGCTAGCTCGCCCGCTAACGCTAACTCTCCACTACTTCAGCGTCCCATCCAAAGTCAACATCACAAATTAAACAGCAGCTCGCCACCAAACCTTATGTAACACCCCGTACAACGTCTGTGAACTCGTCACGTTTACTGGCTCAGTATAATTTGTTTAAACTCACCGTTTTTGCACTGTTTTTTGACACTTTCTCGGGCGCCTGCGGTGTCGTTAGCCCAGCGATGATCCGCCCTCCGCTGCTACAGCGCCTCCTTAGCGACCTAACACCTAGCCCCGCCCTCTCTGACAGAGTCACCCAATCGAAGCACTCAGAATCCAGCTGACAGCTGTGTCGTCCAATCGAAATAGAGAGCAGAGTGAGTTTGACAGGTGGTGACGCCTATATGAGCGCTGGCCGTGTTCAATTGAACCTCAAGGTTGTAAACTGTTCGTGAAAAAACGGTGCTTGGGCAGACGTCATGCTCAAGAGCCTATGCAAATATATTTTTTTCTAGTTTATCTCTTTTTCTGCCCACTTATAAACGCGGGATGACATCAGTTACGTTAGACTGTGTTACACTTTTCTGTACATCGTTTTATGAAGAGCCGTAGGAAACTCTTTCTCTAATATTGAGTTAGCAACAACGTATTTTCAGTCACCTATAGAGGTGAAAGTGTGCGCTGCTGATAGTTTTCGTCGTTGAGTCCAGCTGGCGCGTGCTGAACGCGGCCTGGTTCACATCCACAGCCCCGCAGCTCACAGAGCTCCACATGACAGACAACCGCAACGTACAATGAGTGACTTCAGCTCCTTTTACGGGACAGCGGAACCCCAGTGACTGTCAGGAGCTCTCAGCGAACTGGACAAGCCCGCAGTCTGTGTTCACACTACGAAATCGCCGGGCTTGTTGAGCAGTGTGAAACGGGGAGACTTCACTGCAGCAAATGCAAACAGACAGTGATAAATAAAATCATCTCGCTGAAGCTGAGCCTGTCGCTTCTTCTGGTGCAATGGCGTTGACAAATCTAAACTACCCACGTTTGCTCCCGGGGTTCTTCTGACAACACCCCTAGCAAAAAGGGGCCTATAGTATAAATAATGGTTCTTTTAAAGTTTTTCATCATAGAGAAGTACTACGTAACCCTGCAAAGAAACAGAAATGCGTCCAAATGGTGTTTGAGTTGTCACGGATTTATATAAAAAACTGCTTTTTTAAGGGTGTAGTTCTTGTAAGGAAAGAGCACTACAGATTACAGGTAGTTAAGTATTTTTCTTCCCTACTCTTTAAAATACAAGCAGGCCTGGATAGAATTGTGACAGCAGTAAAGAACAACAAAAAAGTGAAAAGCAAGAGTGCATTGAATTGTCCTTATCAAAAGATAAGTAGTAATACTGTAAGAATTATGTAGCACTGTATAAGTGGGTAATGCTGTCTCCTCACAGCAAAAAGGACCTGGGTTCAATTCCTGGCTGGGCAACCAGGGTCCTTTCTGTGTGGAGTTTACATGTTCTCCCCATTTCTGCATGGGTTTCCTCTCACAGTCCAAAGACATGCAGTCATGTCCAGGCTGTATCCTGCCTTCTGCCCAGCGACAGCTGGGATAGGCTCCAGCACCCCCTCATGATCCAGAAGGATAAGCAGTTTAGATGTGTGTGTATAATACCTCAGGCGTCATAGTGGCTAAGTGGGTAGAGCTGTCAAGGAAAGGGTTTTTTCCTTGCCTGTTCTCCTCATGTCTGCAAGGGTTTCTTCCAGGTACATCCCACAGTCAGGCCACACTAAATTGCCCCTAAGTGTGTGTGTGTGTGTGTGTGTATATATGTCTGTGTGTCTGCCCTTCAATGGACTGGTGACCTGTCCAGAGTGTTTCCTGCCTTCTGCCCAGTGACTGCTGGGATGGGCTCCAGCTCCCCCCATGACCCAGAAGGATAAGCAGTATAGAAATTGTATACGTGTCTGTGTACAAGTTGTTAGTTGCTAAAATAATTGCTGATGAAATGTTAAAAACATGCTTGAACATCTAACAAAGGAAACCAGTGAGCTTCAGACTGCAATCCCCCTGCTTTAGGTGACAAAGTCAAATGTCCAGCTTAAAAACTTCACACTGGACAGCAGAGTTGGATAGACTAGCCTAAACTCATACACATGTAAAAGCATTAAAATGACATACCAGATCACTAAATCGCTTAAGTACTGAGTAACTTATAGCACTCAGTAAAACTTCTTAGTACATCCATCATCTGTCCACGCAGGAACTGAAGCAGGGCACTGATTAGGTATAAGTGTTTTGTTTTTTTTGCTATGTTGTTTTTCCTCATCTTTGTACATGTCAATTGACTTTATCTCAGTCATGCCATCTTCATGGGCCTGTCCGCTGTGGCAGTGTTCTTTGGCCCATGATAATAAGATTTATATTTTTTTCTTTTGTTTGTGTTTCTTTTATCATCTTTGTAAATCTGAGCTGACTCTTTTTAACAGACAGCCCCACACCATAATCCCCCCTCCACCAAACTTTACACTTGGCACAATGCAGTTAGACAAGTACCGTTCTCCTGGCAACCGCCAAACCCAGACTCGTCCATCGGATTTCCAGACGGAGAAGAGTCACTCCAGAGAACACGTCTCCACTGTTCTAGAGTCCAGTGGCGGCACTTTACACCACTGCATTCAACGCTTTGCATTGCGCTGGGTGATGTTAGCTGCTCAGCCATGGAAACCCATTTCATGAAGCTCTCTACGCTGTTCTTGAGCTAATCTGAAGGTCTGAAGTTTGGAGGTCTGTAGCGATCGACTCTGCAGAAAGTTGGTGACCCCTGCGCACTATGCGCCTCAGCATCCGCTGACCCCGCTCTGTCATTTTATGTGGCCGACCACTTTGTGGCCGAGTTGCTGTTGTACCACTGACAGTTGACTGTGGAATATTTAGTAGTGAGGAAATTTCATGACCTGACTTGTTGCACAGGTGGAGTCCAATCACAATACCACACCGGAATTCACTGAGCTCCTGAGAGCGACTCATTCTTTCACTAATATTTGTAGAAGCAGTCTGCAGGCCTAGGGGCTTGGTTTTATACACCTGTGGCCATGGAAGTGATTGGAACACCTGAATTCAGTGACTTGAATGGGTGACTGAATGGTTCTGGCAATATAGTGAATCTGTCTATTGATGGATTAGACAGATGGATGGATGGGTGGTTGGGAAGGAGCCGCTACACAGCCCTGAGCACCACATCAACTTTGAGTTCTTGAGATGCTACAGGCTAACATATATCATCGCTATGGTAAAATGTATCTAGCTGAGAGTTTATGAGCACAATGAGCACATGACGATAGTAAACTGCAAACCCTGTATTTAATTTGGCGTGAGAACCGCTCGTTATGTTGCTGGCTACATCCGCGAGCTATAGTCTCGCTCCAGTAGCTACTCAGTCTAGGCTACAGGCTCCGGAACAGGCAATATTAGCGATTAGCGAAGTTAATAATAAATTATGAATTGAACAAACTTAAACAGGGTAACTGGAGTCAAATCGGTTTATGGAAGAGTAACAGTAGTTGGAAGAATGGAGGAATGGGGAAGGAACAGAAAAGGAAAAGGTGCATAACAGGATAGATGGAAAAACGGAGCAATGTTTTGGTAATATTATTATATTATACTTAATATATATACATATATATACACGGAACCGAGTAAACCACCCACCTCTGCATAACAATGCTACTCCAGCAGTGAAGCTGTAATTGTGGGTTTTGCTCAGGACTAATTTGGCCTCATCGCAAAGATTTTTGTGAGAAACACAGTTTATATTTCACACAATGCCAATATTACAGTTTATATTCTGCTTTCACTAAAACTGTCTTACCACTATTCCGTAACTGCAGTTAACGCCATAATAACGCCGCAGACGGTCACTTTCTCAGTGTGCTGTGTGAACACGCCCAGGTCCGAACATCGCCGTACTCGCTCTGCACGTTACATCAACGCAGACTCGCAGATTTGCCCGAACAGAACCGCATTATACATTAACCACGTCACAGTTTTCCACACTGAAAAAACTGGAATCACATTCTGAAGTCTCTCCCGGAGGAACGTAAACCAGCACAAGCGGAGCACGCATGTGTGACCCATCAGAAGCCGGAAAGTACCGTGTTTTTCCTTTGAGGCACTAACAGTGGTGTAATGTCGCCATCTGGTGGACACAATGCGTCCCTACTGGCCCCACCCTGCGGCCTGCTCGCTTTCAGACAGCTCGTGACGCTTAGTTGTTTTTTAAAAGTTTTCTATTGATAAATGGCTGGGATGTAAAGTTACGGAGCTACACGGAGCTAACTTTGTTTTTACCTTAACGGAGGTAAAAAAATAATAATAATTCGAGCGAACGTTTTGCAGTTCGTACGCACGTTTTCTCTTATTCGTGGTCACGGCTTCTTAAATCGTTCCCTCGTTTCCTTTTAATTGTGCGCACGTTTTCTTTACTTACATTCGTGATCACGATTTTCTAATTCCTTCTCTCGTTTTCTTTTAGCCGTGGTCATGTTTAGTTTTTAACTGAAGGCACGTTGTTTGTATTTTGACAACAGCTCCCTGACACTGTCTGACGGGTTCTGATGAGTTAGACTGATGAGATCATGAACAGAGATGCTCATCAGGACTGGTTCTGATTTTGGGAGTTATGAGGAAACTGCGGCTCCTCTTCACAGCAAACGGCCCACGGTGTTTCTGCTCCTGGTCAAATTGCGGTGTTAGGGACCATCACACAATTACAGGAAGAAATGATCAGCGTTTCAACAGCCTCACATTAATATATGTACATGTAATACATAGATCTATTACACTCTCTTGCCATTTGACGTCATCCCATGTGAGTGTTTCTCTGTGTTTTTATTTTGAGTTGGTTGAAACGTCGACGCTTATCATCTATTCCTGTAATTGTGCGATGGTCTCTAACACCGCAGCTTGTTGGGAGCAGAAACAGGGCTAAGCGGCCGCGCTGCGTCTCTATCTGTTAAATTTATTTATATGATCTGTAGAAAGTGCAGTTGAGTGAAGATTGTGGTTGTGGTCTTCGTTCATTTCACGACCAAACTGCAGTTGCACTGATGAATCTGAGGGCCGTTTGCTGCGAAGAGGAGCTGCAGTTTCCTCATAAGGCCACAAATCTGAATCAGCTGAAACGTAAACGCGTAATCAAAGTGATTAAGCTAGTTAGTCAGACAACTAACATTAGCTACCGGCACTGATGCAAAAAGGTCAAACAAACTAAAGCGCGATAAACTGAAAGTTAAAACATTGCGTCAGGCTTTGTGCTGTTTATTAGACAGTTGCTGCTCTCAGTTTCAGTTTCATTTCCCAAACAACCAACGTTATTCTACCTAATAACCAGACCCACATTCAGCTCTGTCTCCTCGTTATTTATCACCATCACTGTAGTTGATATTTTATCTGACCAGTTTATATCAACATTAACACACTAAGGTAATAAGAGGGGGCCCGTCTGCAGCATCTGAGCTCTTATAATATTGTTGGGGGAAAAAAAACCCCATCACAAGTCAAAGCAATGCTTTCAGTCCAGATAAATGTGGCGTCATTATGCTGGTTGTATTGAATTCTGTTGTCGGTCACTGCATAAAACAATAGAAACAGACAGTTCAAACAGAGTTAAGACAGCTCTGGTATTGTCGAAGTTAGGACAGCTAGTTCCTCTCCTTGGATCACCACCTTATCGTGGTGGAGGGGTTTGCGTGCTTGAATGATCTTAGGAGCTATGTTGTCTGGAGCAAAAGCTCCTGGTAGGGTCTCCCATGGCAAACTGGTCCTAGGTGACAGGTCAGACAAAGTGTGATCCATAATAACCCCTATGAAGACACAAAAGCAGGACTTGTGTACCCTGCCCGGAACAGGGTTACCGGGGCCCCACCCTGGAGCCAGGCCTGGGGGAGGGGCTCGCCAGCGAGCGTCTGGTGGCCGGGCATTTACTCATGGTGCCCGGCCGGGCCCAGCCCGAAGGAGTTACATGAGTCCCCCCTCCCATCGACCCACCACCAATGGGAGGGGCAGTAGTAGGGGTTCGGTGCGTTGTGGATCGGGCAGTGTCCAAAGGCGTGGGCCTTGGCGTTCTGATCCTCGGTTGCTGAAATTGGCTTTTGGAACTTGGAACGTTACCTCACTGGCGGGGAAAGAGCCTGAGTTGGTGCGCGAGGTTGAGAGATACCGGCTAGATATAGTCGGGCTCACCTCAACACACAGCTTGGGATCTGGGTCCAATCTCCTTGAGAGGGGCTGGACTTTATTCTTTTCTGGAGTTGCCCATGGTGAGAGGCGGCGGGCAGGTGTGGGCTTTCTCATAGCCCCTCGACTCGGTGCCTGTATGTTGGGGTTTTCTCCGGTGGACGAGAGGGTAGCTTCCCTACGCCTTCGGGTTGGGGAACGGGTCCTGACTGTTGTCTGTGCTTATGCACCGAACAGCAGTTCAGAGTACCCAGCCTTCTTAGAGTCCTTGGGAAGGGTGCTTGAAGGTGCTCCTCCTGGAGACTCTATTGTCCTACTGGGGGACTTCAATGCTCACGTGGGCAATGACAGTGAGACCTGGAGGGGTGTGATTGGGAGGAATGGCCTCTCTGATCTGAACCCGAGTGGTGTTCAGTTTTTGGACTTCTGCGCAAACCACAGTTTGTCCATCACGAACACCATGTTTGAACACAAGGATGTCCATAAGTGCACATGGCACCAGGACACCCTAGGCCGCAGTTCAATGATTGACTTTGTAGTCGTGTCATCGGACTTGCGGCCATGTGTTTTGGACACTCGGGTAAAGAGAGGAGCTGAGCTGTCAACTGATCACCACCTGGTGGTGAGTTGGATCAGGTGGTGGGGGAAGATGCCGGTCAGACCAGGCAAGCCCAAACGTATAGTGAGGGTTTGCTGGGAACGTCTAGCAGAAGAACCTGTCAGATTGATCTTCAACTCACACCTCCGTCAGAACTTTGACCAGATATCGGGGGAGGTGGGGGACATTGACTCAGAATGGGCCATGTTCCGTTCCTCCATTGCTGAAGCGGCTGACTGTAGCTGTGGCCGTAAGGTAGTTGGTGCCTGTCGGGGCGGTAATCCTCGAACCCGGTGGTGGACACCCCAGGTGAGAGATGCCATCAAGCTGAAGAAGGAGTCCTACCGGGCATGGTTGGCCTGTGGGACACCAGAGGCAGCTGGCAGGTATCGACAGGCCAAGCGATCTGCGGCTTCAGTTGTCGCTAAGGCAAAAACCCGTGTATGGGAGGAGTTTGGTGAGGCCTTGGAAAGTGACTTTAAGTCGGCTCCGAAAAGATTCTGGCAAACCGTCAGGCGACTCAGAAGGGGAAAGCAGTGTGCCACTAGCACTGTATATAGTGGAGATGGTGTGCTGCTGACTTCGACTGAAGACGTCATTGGGCGGTGGAAGGAGTACTTTGAGGACCTTCTCAATCCCACCGACACGTTCTCCAGTGAGGAGGCTGAGTCTGGGGACATGGGAATAGGCTTGTCCATTACTGAGGCCGAAGTCGCTAAGGTAGTTAAGAAGCTCCTTGGTGGCAAGGCTCCAGGGGTGGATGAGATCCGCCCTGAGTTCCTCAAGGCTCTGGATGTTGTGGGGCTGTCTTGGCTGACACGCCTTTTCAACATTGCGTGGACATCGGGGGCGGTGCCACTGGATTGGCAGACTGGGGTGGTGGTGCCTCTTTTTAAAAAAGGGGACCGGAGGGTGTGTTCCAACTACAGGGGAATCACACTCCTCAGCCTCCCTGGCAAGGTCTATGCAGGGGTACTGGAGAAGAGAGTCCGGCTTATAGTCGAACCTCGGATCCAGGAGGAACAGTGCGGGTTCCGCCCTGGTCGTGGAACACTGGACCAACTCTTCACCCTCTCCAGGATTCTGGAGGGTTCATGGGAGTTTGCCCAACCAGTCCACATGTGCTTTGTGGATCTGGAGAAGGCATTCGACTGTGTTCCCCGGGGTATTCTGTGGGAGGTGCTTCGGGAGTACGGGGTACATGGCTCTTTGCTACGAGCCATTCAGGCCCTGTACAAACAAAGCAGGAGTTTGGTTCGCATGGCCGGCAGTAAGTCAGACTCGTTCCCAGTGAGAGTTGGACTCCGTCAGGGCTGCCCTTTGTCACCGATTCTATTCATAATTTTTATGGATAGAATTTCTAGGCGCAGTCAAGGGATGGAGGGTGTCTGGTTTGGTGACCTCAGGGTCACATCGCTGCTGTTTGCAGATGATGTGGTCCTATTGGGGACATCAGGCCGCGAACTTCAGCTTTCGCTGGATCGGTTTGCAGCCGAGTGTGAAGCGGCTGGGATGAGAATCAGTACCTCTAAATCCGAGACCATGGTTCTCAGGCGGAAAAGGGTGGAGAGCCCTCTCTGGGTCGGGGATAGGCTCTTGCCTCAAGTGGAGGAGTTCGAGTATCTCGGGGTCTTGTTCACGAGTGATGGTACAAGGGAGCGGGAGATTGACAGGCGGATTGGTGCTGGGTCAGCAGTGATGCGGGCTCTTTACCGGTCTGTTGTGGTAAAGAAAGAGCTGAGCCATAAGGCAAGGCTCTCGATTTACCGGTCGATCTACGTTCCCACCCTCACCTATGGTCATGAGCTTTGGGTAATGACCGAAAGAATAAGATCGCGAATACAAGCGGCCGAAATGAGTTTCCTCCGCAGGGTGTCTGGACTCTCCCTGAGAGATAGGGTGAGAAGTTCAGTCATCCGGGAGGGACTCGGAGTAGAGCCGCTGCTTCTTCACGTCGAGAGGAGCCAGCTGAGGTGGTTCGGGCATCTGGTTAGGATGCCTCCTGGACGCCTCCCTCGGGAGGTGTCACAGGCGAGTCCACCCGGGAGGAGACCCCGGGGAAGACCCAGGACACGCTGGCGCGACTATATCGCCCAGCTGGCCTGGGAGCGCCTCGGAATCCCCCTTGGAGAGCTTGTGGAAGTGGCTGGGGAAAGGGAGGTCTGGGCTTCATTGCTTAGGATGCTGCCCCCGCGACCCGAACCCCGGAGAAGCGGAAGATAATGGATGGATGGATGGATGGAGGACAGCTAGTTAGGATGTTTCTGTCATACTCTTTTCTTATCTAGAGTTAGGATAAGATTATAAGAACTGTAGTTTTGCAATAGCTTCTGTTTTAAACTCAGCCCTAACTAAAGTTGTCACGGTGACTAAGCAGATGAGATACGATTTCAGATTAAGAAGTTTCTGTAATATGGCCCCGGTTCCCATCTCCGCCACTGAAAAGAATTCTCTGAAAAGAGTTAGTAATATTCTATACAGTGAGCCATTTCACACCAAACCACTCCAAATGACTTTGCTCACATCTCCATTTTAGTGCAGGATTTAATTAACCAGGAAATTTAGATCATTCACAGCTGTAATAGGCTCCAAAATCTGTTCCTGCATCATTAAGCACCACTGCGTAAGCACCACTGATTTTTATTTAATCCTTATGACTTGAATGGATATCATATCTAGGTATAATGTATACGTCCAGAATACAAACTGCTTGTTCCAATGATCTGTTCCAGTTCTATATACACTTACTGTGCATTTTATTAGGAACATCTCCTCATTGTCTAATTAATCAGCTCCACTTACCATACAGGAGCTCTTTGTAGTTCTACAATTACAAACTGTAGTCCACCACCACATCAGCATCACTGCAGTGCTGAGAATGATCCACCACTCAAATTTTACCTGCTCTGTCAGGGTCCTGTCGGGGTCATGCCCATTGAAGAACAAGGTGAAAAAGGGCTAATAGAGTATGCAGAGAAGGCCTATAGGAATGGACTACAGTCTGGAACTGGTATGTTCTGAAACTTTAACATCATTCACATACTACATTAAACCTTTTTCTTTAGAAAAAAGTGAGAAACTGTAGGTTTTGTCTGATATGAGTACATGAAAATTTGCTTATACATGCCAGGAAAAAATAAGCAAAGACTCCAGTTTGGTATTTCAAATGTTTTCAAAGAGGTTTATTGAAAGAAATATTTGAAATTTTATAAAGTCAACCCCGTTATGATTCTATCACACAATCAAGACCTGTAGCTTAGCATTCTGGAGTGATCTGATATGGATTGAGAGACTGTATGAACGCCGCCCAGGACTGTCGGGCCAGAAATCTGTTATCATTTTATAAACTGTCATGCTAGCATTGTTACAGTAGTTTTCAGTTTCACAATGTCCATTCTTCCATCAGGTGGAAGTACGTAAAATCACTCTCACAAGTGACTTGGAAGTACAGTGCATCTGTCTACACATTCTAAATTCAACAGCGGATCAGCTGCCTTTGAACCTCTGTCCTTTTCAGTGCAGCATGCAAATAAAGTGTGCACAAAGTCGTCTTAATATATAATCATTATTATTATTATTATTATTATTGTTAATAAGAACATAGTTATTCACATATTTAGCATGTTTTTGTTTTCTTTATAAAATCAAACATATATTTTTCATCTACAGTTTTTCTGCATTTCGAAGCATGCCAAGGAAATGACAGATTCTGCATAGTGCCGGCTATATGAGTGCCAAGAATCGATTCCTTTACAAGACTCTCTTATGTACAGTACATGAGAGGGAAAAAAAGAGCAATCCAGTGTAAATGCATTGCCAAAATAAATTAAACCCAAGACTGAAGAATATCTACACACCTAAACAGCCATTGGAGATACCACTATTAGTAGATATGTGAGGGAAAAAAATCGTATAATTTTTTACATCTTGGGATGGAGTGGGATCTGTAAAGTACAGCAGTACACTCAGCAACTAACAAGGCAACAAGTATTATGAGTACAAACGAGAGGAGGCCAGAAGCATTGGGAGGTAAAATGGTTGCCACACTTATGAAAGTTATAACGATATTATGGTGATAAACATTTTCTTATTATGAATGTATGGACATAATTTTTGAATATTATGTTCAAAGATACGTATTATAGCATCATTAGCATCTGATCATATATGGTGGAACCTCCATTTATCTGCTGCAGCTACTGTTGTATATAGAGTGATCGCACTACCTGGATAATAATTTGAAGGGCATACAAACATACCTTGTCAATAAAGCAAGCTATCTGAACTAAGTTTGTCCAATGTCTTATTCTACCATCGCTGTCTAGAAATGCCATCCAGAATCTCACACTCAAAAAACCATCCCAAACATGGCACACACCTCAAACTGCACTGTTGGGGAGAGAAACTGGGTGCTTTGGTTGTACTTTAAAATGCCTGTTAGAAAACATAACCACAGCATGCTCTGCATTCGGTTGCTCTTTACATAATGATGCTGTCAGAAGAAAACCTCACATCTACATTTTTGTTTGTTGTTTTTCATTTTTTCGCATAACTTGAACTTGCCAGCTGCTCTTTACAATGGGCTAAAATTTCATGATGAACGGACCAATAGAATTGCCTAAAATTTCGTAGAAAAGCATGATTGTTACATTGTCTTACATTGTAAGCTAAGGATGTTTTTTCCTTCTCCTGTAAAGTTACCATCTTGGAGATACATGGCTTTGTTCCAACAGCGATGATAGGTATACCTGCCACATTAAGCATATATAACATATTCAGCTCCAACCTCTTTCAGCATAATCTCTATCAGCCGCCTCAGTAGCACATGGCTGCTTACCGTGGACAACAATACAGAAAAGAAAAGAATAGCAAAGGCTCAAAATACAAATCTACTTATAATAGAAGACAATGGGCAGATCATGTCCAGTGCCACCTGCTAATTAGGTCTTCATCTATCACACAAGGGTTTTTGCTAACAGGCATCCTCCAAGACACTAGAAGCACCACTATATCTTTTCAATCTGTCTCCAGTTAAGACACCTGTGTTGCCTAACATCACTCTGATTGATGGGGGGTGTGGGGGCAGGTTTATTCTCTGTGTGGGGGGGTGGAAGAAGGCCGTCCTACACACCCAGAGAGAGTGAAGCCAATTATGCTATCCTCGATTCTCGGCCACAGATGGCTATGGCAACACTGGGGTTTAAACTCGATCATAAGGAGAACAGTTAGATGGCTGAGCCATGGGTGCCCCTACTTTTCTTAACTATGCACAGGGAAATGTATGAAAATGATTGTCTGTGGTAATCAACCAAATGCTACAGATGTGGCTGGACTATTCCTTTTAGACAAGTATTCAAAAACAATTTCAGAGCGAGAAAGCAAATCCAGGATTCATTTTTATGAATCAGTACCTACAAAGTGAGAAGATGATCACAAGCCCTGTGTTTGAAATGCTTTATGAATACTGTGCATGCTTCAGGAATATAAAACTTTGCTGTGTCTACACTATGATATAGGTATGGACATGAACAAATGGACAATCACTAAAAGCAGACAATAAAAACCATAAGAGTAATAATGATAAGTCTGTGACAGACAAATACGTGCAACACTTTGTCACTAACAACTGTCATCCCACACAATCTTTATAAACTAGAGGATATTAGACAACAGTTGGACAATTGTTGGTGATAGCCAGCAACCTTCATTTCAGCTTCTTACCATTAGTAATGAAAATAAACTCTTTCAAAATTAAAGTAGTATTTGGTATCAACAAAATAGAATCAATTCACAACTGATATACAATATAAATAATAACTCAAACCAGTGGGAAATATGATACAATCAACTGGAAATCCATACCTCTCACCCCAGTGCCTTTGTATGTCAGACAGTGTTACTGTATATGGACGATCGTCAGTACTGAACTGGCACACACCACAGTAGTTCCCAGAGCAAAATGTGCTGCTACCTGAAGAATCCAATGCAGTAATCTTCATCCTGATAGTTTGCTAAGCTTATTATTTTAGTTTTTAATGTGTTGTCCAGTGCATGTCAATTGCTGTAAATAATTTTCATTTTATATTCATTTCACTGCATCTCACACACACATATATAGATATAGATAAATATGGGTAAAATAATTGTTCATTTTCTGTAGTCTCATCCCAAAGAGAAATACATTAATGTGGGGTTGTGGCTTGTAAGGATAAATATTGCTGAGGCCATGTCTGAGAAAGCAGGGCATCCCTAATAAAAAGACCTGTTTAAAGCCAAATTCCAAAACCAATTCAAACTAGGACACACCTCTGAACACCAGCCGACATCATGCAGACTTTAACGTGGACGCTCTTATTTGGCTTGGTTTTGCATATTGTTCATTAACTCTGTCTTTACCAAGCCATGCAGTCAGTGCACAGAAGATTGATATGTTCAGTAATGACATGGCTTTAGAGACACCCCTTCACTCTGTAATGCAAACCAACCAATCCAGCACACTGTTGAGCTCTGAAGCTCCGCCTTGACCACAGACGTCATGTGAATGTGAAGTGGAATGACAGGACAGTATAGACAGATTTCATGACGTGTCTTTTCTCTTTTTTCTGTTAGGCCAGCTAACACTAAAAAGTTCAACAATTTTTTTCTTGTTTTTCTTTCCTTTTTCATTGTTTTTTTTAATTTTTTTATATCGGAAGCGCCGCGGACGTGATATAGATAAAGATTCTGAAAAAATTCAGTGCAAGACATAATGGCTACTTATATTATTATTTCCATTATTATTCATATATGGTAATCCAATACTGGATAACAGCAGTAAAGGGAAAATTCTGAACACGAAGGCTGTCCTGTGAGAGGCCATTCTGCTTTTATAACAAAAGCCAAAAAGAGTGGGCATTATTTGGCACCCCTCCTCGCCCCCACTGCTCCTTGTGTCCATTTTAACATCAGTTTGGTAACATTTCACCTGCCTCTTGAGGGCATTTTGGAACACCCTCATGGTGAACTCAGTGGTTTATTAAGTCTAAGTCCTGTAGGGTTTCAGCAACAGTCCTTCTCTAGCGCAAGAGAAAAAAAGAGGTCTGCCATGTGCATGTGTGTCCTGTCTCGCCCCTCCATTCACATCCCTTTCTCAGTGCAAAAACAGGAACAGAGGGAAGAGAACCCCCGTGAGATGTGCTAGAAAGAAAAAGACAGAGGGTGAAAATGACTGAGAAAGTGAGAGAGAATCAGAGCAGGGGACTCTGCCCCCTATCTGTTGTTCCTCTTCCCTTTGCACTGTTGGTTTCTCCTCTTTCTTCCCTCCCTCGCTCCCTAGCTCCCAGGGTCAGAACTGTGTCTCTGCGGAGTCCGTGAGTCCAGAGGGCTCTGCTGCTCCTGCAGGGAAAATCTCCGCTGGGTGTCGGTGTCTGGAGGCTGAGGGTGGGGCCGCAGGCTAAGGCTCTGTAGCGGCACATCCCCTGGGCTGAGGATTGGGATCTCGGATGGAAGGAGCTCCGTCAGGCATTGGAGAGACTCACTAGACATAGCCGGGAATTCCTCAAAGTTCTGCGGGTCTAGAATCTGGATAGAGAAGATGAAGAGAAATATTAGGAAATCTGTGCAATACAAAAATAATATATCTTTCAAAAATATATGAAAGAATACATATCTTTAACTGTGTTAACCACTGTATGGCGTCCAAAGATCAGTAACTCACTTTCATAACTATATACAGTGGGGCAAAAAACAATTTAGTCAGCCACTGATTATGCAAGTTGTCCTACTTAGAAAGATGAGAGAGGTCTGTAATTTTCATCATAGGTACACTTCAACTATGAGAAACAAAATGAGAAAAAAGATCCAGGAAATCACATTGTAGGATTTTTAAAGAATTTATTTGTAAATTATGGTGGAAAATAAGTATTTGGTCAATAACAAAAGTTCAACTCAATACTTTGTAACATAACCTTTGTTGGCAATGACAGAGGTCAAACGTTTCCTGCAAGTCTTCACCAGGTTTGCACACACTGTAGCTGGTATTTTGGCCCATTCCTCCTGCAGATCTCCTCTTAGAGCAGTGATGTTTTGGGGCTGTCGCTGGGCAATATGGACTTTCAACTCACTCCACATATATTCTATGGGGTTGAGGTTTGGAGACTGGCTAGGCCACTCCAGGACCTTGAAATGCTTGTTACGGAGCCACTCCTTCGTTGCCTGAGCGGTGTGCTTGGGATCATTGTCATGCTGGAAGACCCAGCCACGTTCCATCTTCAATGCTCTCACTGATGGAAGGAGGTTTTGGCTTAAAATCTCACGATACAGGGCCCCGTTCATTCTTCCCTTAACACGGATCAGTTGTCCTGTCCCCTTTGCAGAAAAACAGGTCCAAAGCCTGATGTTTCCACCCCCATGCCTCACAGTAGGTATGGATGCAACTCAGCATTCTTCTTCCTCCAAACACGACGAGTTGAGTTTTTACCAAAAAGTTCTATTTTGATTTCATCTGACCACATGATATTCTCCCAGTCCTCTTCTGGATCATCCATATGCTCTCTGGCAAACTTCAGATGGGCCTGGACATGTACTGGCTTAAGCAGGGGGACACACCTGGCACTGCAGGATTTGAGTCCCTCTTGGCGTAGTGTGTTACTTATGGTAGTCTTTGTTACTTTGGTCCCAGCTCTCTGCAGGTCATCAGGTCCCTCCGTGTAGTTCTGGGATTTTTGCCCACCATTCTCATGATCATTTTGACCCCACGGGATGAGATCTTGAGTGGGGCCCCATATTGAGGGAGATTATCAATGGTCTTGTATGTCTTACATTTTCTTACAATTGCTCCCACAGTTGATTTATTCACACCAACCTGCTTGCCTATTGTAGAATCACTCTTCCCAGCCTGGTGCAGGGCTACAATTTTCTTCCTGGTGTCCTTCGACAGCTCTTTGATCTTGGACATGGTTAAGTTTGGAGTCTGACTGTTTGAGGCTGTGGACAGGTGTCTTTTATACAGATAACGAGGTCAAACAGGTGCCATTAATACAGGTAAGGAGTGGAGGACAGAAGAGCTTCTTAAAGAAGAAGTTACAAGTCTGTGAGAGCCAGAAATCTTGCTTGTTTGTGGGTGACCAAATAATTATTTTCCACCATAATTTACAAATAAATTCTTTAAAAATCCTACAGTGTGATTTCCTGGTTTTTTTCTCATATTGTCTCTCATAGCTGAAGCGTACCTATGATGAAAATTACAGACCTCTCTCATCTTTCTAAGTAGGAGAACTTGCACAATCAGCGGCTGACTAAATACTTTTTTGCCCCACTGTATGTTACATAGTAGTTTTACAGATGTTACTGCATATTTCCTGATTAGTTAGTGATCCTAGTTAACCACTTCTGTTAACCATTTCAGAAGACTATTTTGTAACAACAGCTGTGAATTGGACAACCATGAGCAGATGAATCTGACATTTGCGTGTGTTTCAAAAGGGTATTTATAGAGACCTCAGTCAAAACTTGGTTAAGGATGTTTCTCCTTAGGATGTCAGTGAAATAACTACTACTGTTATCATATCTTCATCTGCATAATGTTACTTTTACGTTTGACACCTAAAAATCAAGTCAGACCTTCTTTTTGAGCTGGGCGGGTAATGTCAGTACATATATGTGTATCACGTCCAAAAAACTCACACAATATTTACATGTTGACTCACAACAGTACATGCACACCATATTTTAGCATGTTTTTTTCCCCTCCTGAAAAAGTAATGCTACTTCTTTCGATTTTAACAAACAATCTTATATAGTGCAGCTTTCGTTAAGCTTACTGGCACACAATGACATCTGTGTAATTTTATAGACAACAGCATGTATACCACACAAAATCATACAAGCAATCTGACATAATTCACTAAGACAAATGTGGTGATTTAGGCTGATGCTTTACACATTACTAATTTATGGGATATGTTTCCATTATTTGCTAGCTACTTTAGCCTCATAGCCCCAACGCTTAATAAATGATACATCTGTTGATTGCATTTTGAGTAAGAGAAAAATTGTGTTTTTACAGAACTATCACTTTTATAACTTTTATAAAAATGAAAAATGTTTTTTATCTTTAGCCTTGTTAGAATCAATGTAAGTCTACTCTGTAAAAGGTACAGTACATTCTCAAAACAGACGTCTTGAAAATAAAATGTAATGCTGTTGTCACAATGGGCTCCTCCCAGTCCTGCCCATGTGCTTTTGTTTTCATTGAGTTCTTCCCGGTCCTGCCCCCTTGTTTTTAGACCCTGCCCTTGATTACTTCCACCTGTGTCTGGTTTGCCACCTGTGGCTTGTTTGCCCATTGTATTTAAGCCCTGTGTTTGTCCTAGTTTGATGCTGGTCTTTGTATTCTCTTGTGATGATTGTATTATCTTGTGGTCTCTGTTTGATCCTGTTGTGTTTAGTTTATTCCAGTTTCTGTGGCGTTTCCAGTCTGTGTTTATGTAAGTTATGTCTGTCCCCCAATACCCCCGTGTTGGCTCCTTGACCCTGGAGTGTCTAGACGCCGAGTATGGATTTGCCCATAATACATCTCACTTATCTCAGCATATGCGTCCGCCTCATCTTCGCTCCACGGCGTTACAGTTGTTATTTAGAAAAAAAAATCCACCCCATATCCAGTTCAGGTCAATACACTGCCATTGTGTATTGTGTGTTCAGATTCGTAACATAAAGAAGTGTATCATGCAGTCTGTGTCAGAAACAGTGCTCCCTGTGTTCTTCTGATCTATGGGTACATTTAACTGTAACTGCTGTAACATTTTTGACTTTGAAGGTCTTTAGGTAGTAGTGTTTAAATTACACTGTCAATCAAAAGTCTGAAATCAATATTTTCAATAATATAAAATACATGTACATACTTGTATAAAATTAGAACATGTTTTACATAATTAATAATATAATAATTAATAATTAAGCTGTAAAAATGAAGTCATGCAGATGTCTGTACCTGTGAGAGTGAGGTGAGAGTTTCAGACTCCAGCGGTGTGACAGGCTGAATGAGTCTCTCTCCAGGTCCAGGGCTGGGGCCAGGGTACGGCGAGACCTGCGGGGGTGAGGACACTGTGCTGTAGGCTGGAGGCACCAGCGACATCTGTCTCTGCAACAACTGCATTATTGCACTAATGTCTGTGGACATACGCGTCTCCAGTCTGGAAACACACAGACACACAAAACAATTTCCTTCACATTAAACAGTGTATGGAAAAATATAGAGAAAAGGAAAGCTGCTAATCTCTGCCTATTAGCTCTACATTCCCATATACACTTACTGTATTATTACCCAGGCTTATTGTAATTTTATTACTCTACATCTATATATTTTATTACTCTATATCTATATATTTTATTACTCTGTATCGTAACATTTCTCTGTCTTGTGCTCTACCATAGCACTTTTTATTGCTATGTTTGCTGTTTATCAGCACTTTATTAACTATACAGTCATATGCAAAAATTGATTTTTTGGTCATCATTTATTTGGATAGATTTGGGTTAGGGTTAAGGTTAGGATTTTTAAAAACTTATTGTTAAACAAGTGAATGAAAATTCTCACATTTAAATGTGTTCTCTGTAGAGAATGTGTTAACTTATTTTCACTCAGAAAATCAACAAAACTTTGACCAGGGGTTTTTACAAACTGTGTATATATATATATATATATATATATATATATATATATATATATATATATATATATATATATATTTGATATTTAGCTGTGTTTGTACAATACAATCCTACAATAAAATCCTACTATATTGACTTATAAAGCCCTACATGGTCTTGCTCCCGAGTACTTACAAGACTCACAAGACTTCTCATTATGAGCCATCACGACCACTCAGATCCCAGAGTGCTGGCTTATTAATAGTCCCCAGAATTCAGAAGGTTTCAGCTGGGGGAAGAGCTTTCACTTATAAAGCCCCCAAACTCTGGAATGATCTTCCAGAAACTGTTTGGGCCTCAGACAAAATCTCTATCTTTAAGACTAGGCTGAAAACTCACTTGTTCAGTTTAGCTTTTGGTAGCTAATGTTCCCCCTTAGATAAAGGCAGCAGATCCAGGGGTCCATGGACACAGGGAATTATAGTAAACTGAGACGCTGGTGCTGTCGTCCCGCTGCTCGCATGCGGTCACTCAGGTTTGTGGACGGTGGAGCGGAGGGATGCCAAACTGTTTCAGAGTGCTGCCGTGTCTGTGTGTCCTTCTGGTTCTCTCCTTTTAGTTAAGCTGTCATAGTCAGATCTGCCGGAGTCGTTAGCCACACTCTGTAAATGTTTACATTCCCTGTTTATGTACAAACGGATAGAATAAAACTAATTCCATCTCCCTGCTTTCTTTCCAAGTATACAACCACCGATGTGTCCGGCTGGACACTGAAGGACGACCGACTGCCGAGCCCTCCTGCTACCCACTTCAGACCAGCTGCCCATGCCCCAGCTGCCACCACCTGCCTTGGACGAGCTGCCCACCTGCACTGATGTTCTCATAGACTCCTAGTTATTCCTAATACCAATATTACTGCTATTAATATTAGTAATATAATCACTTGTAGGTAGTTTGACCAGAGGAGGATGGGTCCCTCCTGGTGAGCCTGGTTCCTCCCAAGGTTTCTTCCTCAGTTCTGAGGGAGTTTTTCCTTGCCACTGTTGCCCCTGGCTTGCCCACCAGGGGGTTTCTGTACATTCTTACAGTCCTGTTGAAACTTTGTCTTTTCCGAAATTCTGCAAAGCTGCTTTGTGACAACATCCGTTGTAAAAAACGCTATACCAATAAATTTGATTTGATTTGATACATATTTTTCTTTAAATGTCTTTGTACAAAGAACTTGGGCACTTCTAAATACAATTCTGTTATTATTAGTTTTATTTAAAAGTATGTAAAATATAATATAAAATATGATTAACTGTGAGGTTGTCTGTGCTTGAACTATAGAAATAATCTTCATCTAAAGTAGCTGTATGCTGAATAGGTGGATATGTATAAATATATTCATTTTCACACCATTACAAACGCAAAGCTGTTGGACTACAGAGTGAATACATGAGCAATGTATTTGAAACTTGACTTCTACTATTGAACCACCTGTTGAGCTGTTTCTGCAGCATGTCCAGTCTGTTCTCCAGCTGGTTCCGCTGCTGCTTGGAGATGCTATGTAAGGGTGTGTTGAGCTGTGGTGGAGGTGATGGAAGGTTGCATCGGGGCAGCTCCTGGTACTGCCGCCCCCGACTCTCACCCCAAAAACTAAAGATGTTAGACACTCCTGAGAGAGCACCTGAGAGGAACAGAAGAGGACATACGCAGCATATTAAATAAAAGAATGTGTGGAGAATGAAAGAATTACTGTACGTCTGCTAACTCCTGTAGCTCAGCCATGAAGATACTGTACTGCAAGGTTTTTATGCTACTGGTTTAACTTAAAGGCGTTAACTTAAAGAGCTAATTCATACACTTTGCCCCAATACAAGTTTGCTGTCTGAAGTTTCCTTAGTTTTACACTGGGGCTATGAAGACAAGGCCCTGAAACACCAACCCAGTGAAGAAGAACCAGCACCAGCTAAGGCCAAATGATGATCGCCTTCCATCAGCTCACCATCACCTCTCACCTTCTGTGAAAATGTGCACTCAAACACATCAAAAAGGCTACGGCTAATGAGCGACACGCACATACTTAACGTGCGTCTGTGCGAACTGGAGTAACTCTTTAGCAGTGTAGTAGTGCAGTAGTCTGTAAAACTAAAACTGCAACATTCATAGTACATAATTACTGTTTGTAAGACTTACATGCTTCAAATGTCAATGTTTAAGCAAAATATGGCATGTGAAAGCAAAAGTAAGCAGGCTGGATAAAAAAGGCTACTTAAAAGTGATATGTCTGGTCACTCGTCATCACTGTTGTGGCCTATTGAGTATGTAAAATCGCTATTTTTGCTATTTGAGTGTCTGATTTTTGTAAGAGTGCAGTTTTTGAATATTGAATTGCCAATAAGAAAAAAATTATAATATTGCCACGAATAAGCTTGAACACAAGAGCTCTAATAAGTGGATAAGACTGGGCACCCCGTGTAATTAAAGCAACTTCACAGCTCTTGTGTTCATGTTTATCCATACCAACATTCAATCTTTTCTCACTGGTAATGTAATATTCAAATTCTGCTGTGGATGGTATATAAAATAGTAGTGAATTGTCATGCTCAACCAGCCAAAACACTGATGACAAGCGCTGACTAGAGTCAATGGTGCAGGACACATAGCACAGAGTATGGCCATCCGTTGGACACCAACAGCCTGATGGCATCTAAAACTGATAATCCACTTAATGTGACAGGGTCTTAATGGAGCTAATGGAAAATTGAACCTTCTAGCTATAAATTAGCAAACTGCCTAAATCATTCACAAGAATGTCTCAAACAGCATCATACTTTGCTGTCTATTTTTATAGATAACCATTTGGAACCATCAGAAACACTTAATGGTTTCCATGGGTTTTTCAGCAGAATAAACAGATTGACTACTTCTGGGAAAGAGGAAAATTATGTACATTTTTGTACATTGGCTAAACCATCACTTTAAGCAGCAAATTCACTTATCTAAGCACATGACACTTGATGAATTCCCAGTTGGGTCTATCATAGCTCGACCTTTGCAACTCTCAAATTATGAATCTGAAAAGCCAATTTATTTGCTTTGCACATCCAGCCTGGGCTATGGCCTTGTCGTTCACAGCCCCTCTGCGCTGATTACAGTGCTCTCTTGAGAGCAGAGAGGTCTATAAGGATGCCTGCCCCTCGATTGTGGAGAACACAGCAGCAGACAGCGGAGGAATGAGGCAAGGGGCGTTGAGCAGAGAATGCAAATATCTGTAAAGAAGTCTTAGAAGCAAGAAGGGAAAGATTGGTTTGGTGTCTAAGAGAAAGTAGAGCTGACTTGTGTTAGGCACTAACAAAGTTTTTCTGATTCCTTTCCTGGAGTTAGAATATCTGTGAGGTGAGAAGAGTCAGATGGTAGCCTGGTCACTACCTAATGGAGATAATATTTTACCTGCCAATATAGGCCAATGTTATGAAACCTGTTATTATGAACTTGGTCAGAATTCTTGTTCAGAATTGCTCAGAATCATAATGTTCTTCAAAGTTGATAATGCATTATGTTATGTTCTGTGATTGTGATTTTAAGAAGAGGAAGAAGCTGCTGTGAGTCTGTTGGTGTCATGTTAAGGATATTTTTCCAAATAGGCAACACAGTACTTTAATAAGTCGGTCTGAATATGAATGTGTGCTAAATCCCTTAAAGCTGTCTTACCTGATAGGGCGTTGCATGTGTTGCCTGTTTTAGGATCCCCCTCCCCCTCAGGGTTGTCATTAAAGTTCACAGATGTAGCTTGGGCTTGAGAAAGCTCCAGTAGTGCAGTAGGTGGTTCTGGACTTGTATGAAAAGGCTCCTCTCGTTCATCACCACTAGAGTGGGAGGAGATAGAACTCCGAGGCCCCTCCCAGTCCGATTTAAGTCCCTCATTCTGATTACTCATAGCCTGTTTCCTGTTACGCCGCAAAGGTTTCTGGTTCTTCTTAATCTCACCAGCATCTGCATCATCTGATACAGGACAAAGAAAATATCAGCTAACATTAAATCTAACTCAACACTATACAACAATAACTTACACACAATATGTTAAATGTGCTGAAGTCTAATGCATGCTTTTTTATCACTAATCACAGCTGCAGTACTAAACAGATTTCAGGAGTCCAGAGAAAACGTGACAGTACCTTTTTCGGTTCGCCGCCTGAAGGACAGCTTTCTCTTGCGGAGTTTGTTGAAGCCAATACAGTCAGAGTCATCGCTGCTTGGAGACCCAGGAATCATGTTAGTCTGCAGTAACAAGATAAATGCAGTTACAGTTAAATTTAATCAAAATCAACAGCCACTGACAAAATTCAACAGGTAAAATGTATTTATCCAGACATCCTCAGATCCCTTTGTTTGGGCATGTCTTTGTGTCAATTCGTAGAGGATTGTGATCTTCAGAAAAGAACTATGACTGCGTATGTTTATGCAGGGCCATTTCTAGACATAGGTGACATGGGCAGCTGCCTAGGCTGCCATCAAGCATCTATCTTACTAAGACTCCTGTGTAAAATAACTAAATGCTATATTCATAGTGTTATAGTGCCTTATAGCATACTGAAGTTTCTATTTTTAAACAAAAATATTTTTCACCCAGATTTAGATCACTTAAAGCTACACTATGCAAGACTTGAGAATTTGGAGATCTCGTTGGTGGAAATTTAATGTAATTGCATACAACGCGTGGAGTTTTGTAATGATGGATAATGGATTAATCTAATGATTGAGAGAATTCAGTCAAAACCTGGTGAACAACCAAGTCTTCTATAGATTGAAAGGCTGCATTTGCAAAGATTTTTTTGAAATCCATCAATAAACACACTTTACTGGTTTGACATTGCTGTGTTTGTGGGTGGACATTGATGTAAGCGGGAGACTCGTGAAAACTTCTTTGTGAAAACTATTTTTTCACAGAATAGAGCACAATGGTAGCTAGTTCTAAGCAAACTGCTAGCTGTTGTACTGGATCCGTAGAGCTTGAATTTACACCCCTGGATGTGAGAAGACAGTAGTCAGTAGTCATTCGGATCTCCACTCCTTCACCTTGCGAACACAGGCTAAATGCATTACCTATTATTGTATTGTATTTTTATCAGTATAATGCTGACTTTGCATTTGAGACCTAAACATTTGAGACCATTCTTTTTGAGCCTGTGAGTGTGACTTTAATAAGGAAAGACATATGTTCATGATGTGGTCTAGAAAACTTCCCTAAAATCGTGTTCGATGCCACTGACATTTAAATTATTATTTCAGGCTTTACAGTGGGATTTTACAGGGAGAGAGCAAAGCATGCACACCATCTGTTAGTTAATTTTTCCCATGACTTAGAACTTCTTTGAAGTTTAACAAAAAAAAAAAAGATGTGGTCACATGCTGGAAATCCTTTACATAACATAGCATACTGTCCAGACACCATTACACTACTGAGTAACAGTAATTTATAAGTGTTAATTATGTAACCAAAAACATTTGAATTACTTAATATTAGGACTGGTCTCTGGACCTTCTTTGCATTTTTAGAATGAACTAATTAAAAGGAAATCATATAATAAGTAATATTACATAACAAAGAAAAAACTCTTTTAAATAAACTATTTTACAAATTTGCACAAAAACTAAAACAAAAGGGGGTAAAATTTTGACATTGTCGCCAAATGTACTGTAGATTTAAATGTACTGTAGATTGTACTGTGTGATTTAAGGCATTATACACTACTTCTGTTGCCACAATAACACTATTACAGACAAAAACCTGATCCTGAGATAATACCAGTGATCATCATGCAACGCTGGTCAGCAGTGGGGATATTAGTGGCTCTGAGATCTGATGTTGATGGTGTCAGACATTTTGGACCAAAATGTCAAAGTGCCTGCTGCCATGACAAGAGAAAGTTAGGAGAGTGTAACTGTGGGTGAGTACTACTCACATCTCTGAGGTTGAAGGTGATCTCTAGGTTGCTCCAGAAGTGGTCAGAGAACTCTGGATACATGTCCAGCACCTCCAACAAGTCCTCTCTGTGGATCTTGTGCAGGTCGCAGTAGGTCAGTGCCCTAACGTCAGCATTGGACTTCCCTGGCCGGGCGTACAGATTGATGGGCTCGCCAAATATATCATTCTTTCCTGAAAAGAAAGACGATTATTCTCAAACCAAACGCATGCAAACAACTGTAAAAAATAAGGCAATTTCTTGTTGTTTTTATGTTTAAGAAATACAAGTATTTCTCCTGTTGTAAACTTTACTGATGTAAAATAGGAAGGGTAGTCTTGCCAACAGATGGCAGTGTAGTAGGCAAAATCACACACACATACATGCAAATAAATAAATAAATCACAGTATTTCTTTCTTCATAGCACTTCCTATTTCCACATTTCCACATAGTTCCTGAATCTACTACACCTTAAAACCACAAAACCCAAAGTATAAATAGACAATGTTCCAAAGCAACTGTTCCAAAAATGAATGATACACCAATATGAAAATTTAGCTGTATGTCATACAGTGTCAGAAAGCAGGTAGGCAAGTCTATGTGAAATTAATGAACTCAAAGTAATTTCAGTAAATTTGAAGAACAATTTGGGGAAATACGTGTGAATTAGATTTTTAGCCAAACCACTGCTTTACAGTATACCAAAAATACATAATGTAACCAAGATACTTTTGCTCAAAATAGTTCTGGACTGTAAGCAGAATTTACCTAAGATGGCCACCACCACGTCCCCTCGCAGTATCTCAATGGATCCACGGGAGATGAAGTAGAGGGCTGTGAGCACGTCACCTGCATGGACCAGAGTGTCGCCTGGTGGAGCGTGGGTGGTCTTGAATTTCATGGCCAGGGCACGCAGACAGCCTTTGGTGCAGCCTTTAAAAGCTTTGCAGTTCTGGAGGAGTGTGCGGTTGAGGTGCAGACAGATATCTGCCTGCAGACACTCAGGGAAACCTTTTAGCACCTGAGGAGAGAGAGAGAGAGAGAGAGACTGCACTTGAACACAGAGGGACAACAACGGACACTGCTTTTTAGTAAATTTGTTAAAGCTGCACCCACTGGCCATTTTTAAGTCATTGACCTACAACAAGGTAGCTGTCTAATAAAGAGAGTGTAGGCAGTGTTAAACCTCAGCAACTACCTTGGTCTTAAGGTGGTTGCTTTTCATTGATGGCTGTGGCGAGGGGGTGGGGATGGTAAATTGTGCAGCAACAGTCAGAAACTGTAAACCTAAAAAGTGCATTGATATGGCAGACACTACTGACAGAGTGGCTAGTGAGTGCAGGTACAAGATGGGAGAACCTAATTAAGTGGAAAATAACGGAAACGTGTGTTTAGAAAGTGTTCTTTTGTACACATACTGCTTTACTACTGATGGCTTGATAAAGGTCAGGTGAGAGTCCTCTTCAGCAACCTACACCTCATTCTCAGATGATCAGTCAAAATCGGTCACGCTATCCTTTTCTTGTCTAATGTCTCCCTTCTCATCTAGCCCCCCTTCATCACAAAGTGTCTCTCTCCTTTTCTGGACATTAGCTTTTGCCATATTTCCTCATCACTTGCTAATGAGACACTGAATGAGGTGGGTGGAGTAGAGGGCCCAATTTCACCCAGAGCCATTCCAGTCATTAGAGTGTTCGCTTTCCAATACAAAACGCTCCACTGGTCCTTCACCACAACATAATGAGGAATATAATGAGTGAAGGTAACGGAGTGGAGCGGACACTGGATTTACCATTTGTTTTCCCTCTCCTTATGACTGTTATTAAACTGCTCCATTTGGCAGAGAAATAGCAAATAACACAGTCTTTGAAAGAAATCCAGATCTTTTTTCTTTAACGCATGGGCTTTTGACTGCTGTATAAAGCAGTTTTCTGCCAAAAAAGAAAACCCAGAGCACAAGCTATGAATATAAAGGAAAGTAATTCTAAGGTGAATTATTCATGTGATGGCTCTGAATTCTTCAACTTGAAAATGAATGTAAAAACCAAGATGCTGTTACATTAGCATGTATTTTGTCAATGTCCTAACAAAACCTTGTACCTCTAACATGGGAACTTTAGAAGAGAAGGAAAAAAAGTTTAATAAACATTAATGTAAGAAACAATAATATAACAAGAGTTCTACTGGTCCATTCATCATGAAATGTGCACATGATGTAAAAGACAGGGCTGCTGCCATTTTCAAATTGTGCCAAATAAATTTAAACAATGCAGTTAAAAGATTTTGATTTGATAGTAAGAATTCATCTGCTTATCTTGCAGAACCAAAGGCTTAACAATACACATCTGTGAGTGACTTACAGCGTTCATGTCGATGCCGTTGGTGTAGGACCATGCGTGCTGGAAGTACTCCTCCAGTCTCTGTCTGAGCGGGTTGGGGATTTGATGGAAGCGAATGAACTCCCTCACGCGGAGCATCTGTGTGTGGTATCGAGCTGTACCTGAGTACAGCCTCTGGATAATTGCTGACACATTCCCAAAGATGCTAGCATACATGAGGGCTGAAAAGAGAGATATAATGACCGTTAAGATCTTCTCACTGTATAGCTGAGCATATCACAATCATTTCATTTCAATAACTTAAGAGACAATTCAAAGTTTTTAGTGATGTACCGGTTCCAATATACTGGATCAGTATAGAAACTGACACTGACCTCATTAAATTGATGTTGTCTAGACATGACTGATCCACATTTGATACTGTTTCTTAGTCACAGTTGTTATTAAAGTGTAATTGTATTGCATCATACAGTAACTTACTTTGTCATAAACCTAATTTATTTCTTGTCTTTTATAGTTAAAATGCGATGTGTAGTTACTGAAGTCAAGGGTATTAATAAGGAGTTTATTGCAGTAACAATAACAATTGCAGTAACAGACTCTACTCTTCTGGGAAGACTTTACACTAGATGTTGGAACACTGCTGTGAGGCTTTGACTGCATTCAGCCACAAGGGCATTAGTGAAGTCAGGTATTGAGGTTGCATGATCAGTTCTGAGTCACAAAAGGCACTCCAAAAGCACTGGCAGGTGGTCTATGACTCCAGGGAACCCAGTTCCACTGCTCCAAGGCCCAGTGCTGGGGTCCTTTATACTCATCTAGTAGAAGCCTGGCATTGTGCATGGTAAGCTTAGGCTGATGTGCAGCTGCTCTGGAGTGTCTCATTCTACTACAATACCTTTCTGTGATCGCAGTCTTTCCCTGAACACAGATTTAAAAATGGCCTGAGTTTCTGAGTTCAGGTATTTGGAGAGAAAAAGTGTGATCAGTGTGTTCCTAATTTCTGTATGTCAAATGCAAATATATTGAGTAAACCTAATGGACCAGGAGGCTTGTTATTTAAATTAGGTGCTTTAGCTAAAGTGGGTTTCAACAGGGACACTGAAAATCTAAGTAAGCAAGCCTCTCTCATAATGAATGCAGCACTTCACTTGTCAAATCATGTCCAAGTGTGAAAGTCTAAATAGCAGTCATGTTTTTAAGCCAAGAGATGAAAATCCTGTGCCTGAGGGAAAAGGGTACTGTGCAGTGCTAAATATATTTCAAATACTAAGTGTACATCTAAAGCCATGTAACCCTTAGTAATCTAGTTATTGCTGTCTTTTTGATATACAATTTGTAACCGAATAAAGACATAATTAATTACATAGCTATTACACAATGAAATGTATTTATATCAATATTTATATGTTTCTCCCTTGCACAAAAAATTTACATGAAAATGCAATAATAAAGCAATAAAGCATCACAGCAGCTACTTAAAAAGTGGTCAAATGATGATGCTCTCTTGGTGCTGCAATGTTAGGAGAACCCACTACCAGTCAATACAAACATATTGATCTTTTTAAAGAAAAAAATATCCTATAATAAGCAACATAAGCTAAACCTCTGTGATAATCAAATAATCTTTTCAGAATTTCAGACAGCTGGGAGTTAAACAATCTTCAGTTTTGGCATTATAATAGTTTAATCACATATTCCTCCCTTTGGGGCATCTTACATATTGGACTGACTGCGTTAGGTTTAGGAGATCAAGCTGATTCCATTCTCATCCTGAACTTAAGCCCTCTCATTACAGTTGAACAGCATCTGAACAGCATCGACAGCAGGTGTCCTGAGGTACTCTATGGCGGAAATTGCACTGCTGCAATGCAGGTGTGATAAATGTGGGAGTTAGCAGTAAGAGGATATTAGATTGCTTTGTTATTTATTAATTTTTTCTATCAAATCTGACCAAAATGAACTAATAAATGTATTCATGAACAGGAACAAGAGGACGCCCCATAGGCCCATTACAAAAATGAGCAATTACAAAAATGAGCATTCTTGCAAATGACTGACTTGTATGTCATTTACTCTCCTACTGTGAGATACTATAATAATGATGCAGATGTCCTTGGTAAACAGCATGGCAATGGAGTGTGCACTTTAAACAGACTGCACGCTACAAAATAAAAACAAATAAGTAAACAAGTATGGGCTCTTTTTTGTGTACAGAAATGCAAAGAACAAATAAGAAACTTAGTCTGTGTGACCAAACAAGGCAAAGTCTAGGGAATTGCGATATATTCATGGATTATGTAAGAACGTTCACTTGCTGTGACGTGTGTACCAGAATGGGTAATCAGAAGAGTTGGGACAATTCCCAGTGGGCCAGTTACCATGGGTTAGCATCAGGCCCAGATCATCCAATGAGTTTTATAGGTATGTACCCAGGGGTCTGAGCCTCTAGGGAGCCCTGCGAGCAATTATGGGAAACTCTAAACAGCTGTTTTCACTACATGTGGGAAATTTACTATAGCAACACAGCAAACAAAATGTACTAAAACTGTATCCTAACAGCTAGCAATGCGAGCGACAACAGCAAAACCCCATTATTGACGGACGCCCAATTTCTGTGTTTGATGCTCCACGTCACTCTTCAATTCCACCTTAAAATGCATGAGAAGAAACTCTGCCAAGAATTGGAGATGAGAGGGATTTCCACCACTTTTCCAGTAAACAATCTAGAATTGACACAGCCAGAATGCTGGAAGTTAGAGGTGAAAACCATATCATTTGGTGCTAGATGACATTCACAGTCTATGAAAGAATAGTACTAAACTGTCACTGTGGTGGTAGCCCTCATGTCACTGTGGTGGTACCTGTAACGGCATGGAGCGATGAGGAGGCAGACGCATGTGCGGAGAAAAGCAAGATTTTTTGGGGGCAAATCCAAAATCAGGGTCGAGACGGTCTAGGGTCAGAGAGCCAACGCGAAGAGCAGGGGGGGCAGCCATAACGAAACACAACACTGAATTCCAAACAGCACAAACAATACATACAATACACTTCAAACAGTACATCTAACATCTCCGACCAATAACCAACAGCAGCAACAACAAAGACCAGCGAAAACAAGGGGCAAACAAATAGCTTAAGTAGCACAAGGGATACAAGGGATCACAAGACACAGGTGAAAAATAGGTAGAAACAATTGGGGTGGAGTCAGAAAACAAGTGGCCAGACTGGGAAGGAATCAAAACAAAAAAGCACATGGACATGACTGGAAGGTAAACAGACGCACATGGAAGACTGGGAGGGGCCAATTGTGACAGTACCCTCAAGGGTATGTCTTCAGTACCTTTACTTAAGGAACATGATTATATCATATTCAATTACAATTATATTTTTTAAGTTGTACTGATTTCACCTACCCTGTCTTGTCTCAAGGCTTTTGGCCAGATTGTTCTGTTTTAAAATATTAGGTTATGAACAGGTACACATATGTACATTTACACAGAAAAATTATTTAAGATGCACAGTTGGACCTTAAAACCATCGTTGTACCTTTGAGAGTACATTTACACTGTATGTACCTTGATGAATGAAAATATACCTGCACAGTACCTTTTTTTCTGACAGTGTAGGGTAGGTGAGTAAAGATACTCAGAATAACTGAGCTGCCCACTTGCACGGCAGTAAAATGCTTTTTTAACTATGTAATTTAGACTACTGATGGTAAATGTGGGGAATAAAATGTAACCTGTTACAAACTCTATTAAATACAAGCACAGGGTTTGTGGTTTGTTTACATTTTGACTTCTCACAAATTTGACGTTTCTTGCGTACACAGCCTGCAAGCCTTGCAATGCAATGCAATGTAATACTAAATTTGAATGCCGGTTTGCTGTTAGGACACAGTGTAATTTTGTCCCATACTCTCTTCACCTTTCCTAAATGTCCGTTGGTTTTTCTCTTCTAATCAATGCTTAGTAACTGTTATGCTATCTTTCATTATCTCATTCAAGCTTTCAAGTTTTTAGCATTGAGCTAGCATCCCTGTGAATGTACCTTGCATATGAAGCTCCCGTTATTCAAGGGATGTGCCTGACTGATCTGTAAAAGTGAGATCTGAAACTTCGACAGAGTAGAAGATGCCTATTTCAAAAGCCCAACATAAAATGTCAACCATCTAATGTAAACAGTTGATTTGTCCTTGCTGGCAATGATATGCATCATCAGAGGTAAGATATAAATGGAAACAAACATACATTTCTATGACCACCACAGCAGTATGCTTTAGCTAGGCTGCTTGACAGTTCCAGTTTTAAGTCCGCTGCCTTTTTCTGTCTTTATGCACATTTCAGCTATCTAATTGTAATTTATATCATCTTTACTGGGTTAATTTTTGTTTTTCAGAAGAACACATGTATGCTTTATAGCAGGGGTGCCACACTCAACCACTAAAAGGGCCATAGTCAAAAATGTCCCAGTGATGGGGCCAAAGAATGCCTATGTTTTTATTTCATTTTTAAAAAAACATTTTGCTACAACCTGAACTGGCTGTTATTTATTTAAAATACACCAAAATATCATCAGCAAAATATAGGCACTTGCGGAAGACCTTGAAATGCTGCTTAATCCTTCTTTAACTTGCTATGATATGAAACAAAATCACTGACCACCCAAAAAAAGTAACCAGGTAGGGGTCCGCCAAACATTTGTGCCCAGGTGTCTATAACTTAAAGATCCAGGCCTGGTTTACATATATAAACCAACAAATATAAACATAAGAATTTATACACAATTAATTTGTCTGCTACTTTCAACAGTACTTATTAAATGAAGCTGTTTTCATATGTGAATCCTATGATCATTTGAAATAAGTGGCAAGGAGCCAAAACAAACCAAGGTGGCGTCGAAAAGACAAGAAAAAAGCACCTGAGGAGGATGCGGTAAATGCTCTGAAAGCTGGTTATATCTGAGTGGGTGTGCATTGAAATGTGCTGACAGGAACTTAGTTAGTATTAAATTAATTGGTTTGAAAGTTAATTGCTCTAACAGTTATGATTACAATAAACAATATACTTCATTTAAGATTTCTCCAGTTCTACAGTTTTCATTTTATCAGTAGCTGGCCAGGTTGCTTATGTTTTTATAGAAAATAAATGTAATGAAACATGGTCACTGTGGCCAAAATGTATGTTCCTGCCTGCTGTGTCTAAAGTATTTGAGTTCATGTCAGTGATACTTACATCCAATAAGCATGACGCAGATGGAAAAAATCTTCTCCGAGTTGGTGTTGGGGGAGACGTTGCCGAATCCCACACTGGTCAAGCTGCTGAAGGTGAAATAGAGGGCTGTCACATACTTGTCCTTGATGGTGGGCCCTGAGCCAGGGGCTGAGATATTGTATGGTTTCCCAAGCTGATCCCCCAGCGTGTGGAGCCAACCGATAGCACGACTGCGTTCTACATTGCCAATGGCATACCAAATGCAGGCTAGCCAATGGGCGATGAGGGCGAAGGTGCACATGAGGAGGAAGAGCACAGCAGCGCCATATTCCGAATAGCGATCCAGCTTCCTCGCCACTCGCACCAGGCGCAGGAGGCGTGCCGTCTTGAGGAGGCCAATCAGAGTGGTTGTCTTGAAAGAGGAGAAGACAGAGAAATCCAAACTGAATAAAAATACTCATAAGTAGATCTAAGGAACCCAGTTTATGTACTCAGTCGACAAACAACTATGAAATTGATTGAGGCCTTCATAGACTGAGGTAAAGGCAGTGTTGTGGATAAAAAAGTAGACTAGTTTATAATTCCAGGTCGTAATTTACATATTCAGAGGAACATTTTGGACAAAACTGACAATGTACTCACTACTACATCTGTTTCAAACACTGCCTCCTACAGTGGTGCCGCATGAGTCTCTAGCGTGCTCTAAATAGTTCCTAGTCTGAACACTAGAAAAAGGCATCTTCTGATGATGTATTTTGAAGGTGGCAGAGAAAAATACAGGGGCTTTGGAGTGGATACTTATGGGTGGGCTGTTTGAAATGTGTTCTTTTTTTATGCTAATGTACAAAGAAGCCATGCAGGTAGTGTTACTACTGAATATCACATCTGTATTTATTAGCCGCTACATAAGTGCTTGCCAGCTGTTTTAATTTCCTTATTGCCATGAGAGCATTTCCAGTGGTACTATGATATGATTAGCATTTAAACATTCCAATGGTTATTTGAGTTCTATATACAAACATTACCTTTACTAAAGAACCTATGAAGAACACCCTTTTTAATGGTGTAGTTTAAGGCAGGACTTCCTTGAAGTGCACAAGTAAGGAACTAAGCATATTGTTAACATTTCCAGCTTTTGCTTAACTCAGCCAATGCAGCCCATCAACTGTTCCTGTAATTGGCACTGAAAATTAAGATGCACCATATCATTAAAACCGAGGCTCTTAAGCTCTCACAGCTTGCTCTGATCCAACTGTAATTTCTGATTCTATTATTATGATTAAAGCCCAATCTCTATGCTACTTTTCAGACTTTGGAAGCTGTTGTAGTCACGTAGTCTTGTTTTCCCCAGATTTCAGCACTGTCATTATGTGTTAGGAGTTGATTTTGATCTACGCTTTCATTCACAGTACATGTGTTTCACTGATTTGAAGTCTAGGTAGTTCAGCATTTAACACAATTTATTTCTAAGCTCAATGGACTTCTCCCATCAGGGTTTAGGTAGAGCTGCTAGTCTTCAATTTGTTATACACCTGCTGTTACAATGGTCCACTTTTCTTCATAATAATCTAAAAAGCTACTAACACACTGGTGTTCATATCACTGCCTGTTATGTTCAGACATACTGTAAGCAAGAGACTAGAAATAAGTGAATTAAATCACTTCAGGAAGAAGATGTTGAGAGAGAAAGAATGAAGAAGAAAGAGTAGAGGAATAGAGAGCTTTGCCCTGTGTGGCTGGGGTGTGTTCGGTGATATACTAGGAGTCATAAATATTCTCTCTTCCTGAGCTGCCAGAGAGCTGCGTTCATTCCTTGCGATTACACTCATGTCACGAAGGCCACTACATCAATAAAACAAATAAATATCAAAGTGATTAGACTTCTGGCATGCAGCCTAGTTTCACCCCTCAGGGCATGAATGAGTGGAGTGTTGGAGTTTAAATTCCTCCCTCACAGCTGACTAGACTATTTAAGCACAAAGATAAAAAAGATCTTACATTATTGGTTCTACTGTTTCCAGTCATACTCAAAACAGGCTCCTTTTCTGTACAGGACATGGTTTTATTGATAATTATATTTTTTGCACCTGCTTATGATAAACAAACAATTGTGTCTTTAAAAAATTAATGCGACAAGAACAAGCCAGTTTGGACCATTTCTACTGGTCCAGCCATCATGTAATTTTGACACAATATAAAAGGTTACTCTGTAATTCAATTTATGTGAAAAAGGAAAAAATGACAAAAATTTCACTTTTTTTGTGCAAACTAGCGATATAAAAGAATTGAAATTCCTTCTATTGATGTAAAGTGAGAAAACATGCCAAAATGTGTTATAAAGTGAAATAAAATCTAGAATTTCCCCCTAACTTCAGCCAAGTCAGTCAAGACACAGAGCCACAAGGCTAATGTAGCTAACAAGCAGGAGTGAAAAAGAGAACTTAAAAACCCTTCATAAGTACCGTAAGTTCTAATTTTGCTTAAGAAATGCCCTGATTTCTCTTATAGCTCTTTATTAACGTGAGGCAAGTGATTGGTCTGTGTACAGCATGCATGTGACAGCAAAACTTCATACTACACCCTAAGTCTGATCAGATTAGTAAGCTTTAAAAACCAAACAACATTCTTGTTCCAGGGGAACCTGTGTTACACTAGATTTCCCATATCACAGTCACATATGGCCATTTATCTCCCGTATTTTAATTGGTAAGACCACAGGCTATGGGTTGACACCAGTTAACTAAAGTACCTAGCAGACAGGCACTTGTAATGAAATAAACACAACATTAAGTTTAATAAATAGATACTTATATACATACACATTAAAGTAAGAAGAAAATAGTAACAGTGCCTATTTAGCTATGATCAGCTAGCTAGACAGCTGCTTCAAAGAAGCTCAAATTAGCAGCACCATGCAAACTGAAGCCTGGATTTTGTCTGCACCTTTGTCTAGTTTTATAGGCAACATTCTTACAGAGTCAGACACCACAGGCGCTATGCACAGTGCTAACTGGTGGGTTTTAAGCTTCACTTGTAAGCTTCATTAACCTCATACCAGCAATGCTTAAATAAAGAAGGAAACTTTGACACCAAACTTTGGCTGGTCAGGTACATTGGGGTAAGATGAATATTGTCTACATCTTTCTTTTTTTATCACTTTAAAGCAGCAGCAATATCCCAAGATTCACCTGGCCTCAGCACTCACCTCCTCGCCATTGCGGTAGATGAGTAAGTCAAAAGGGATAGCAGCCACCATGTCAATGAGGAACCAGCCTTTGAAATAGTGCACAGCAATGCGCAACGGGTGGCTCACCACCTCATCGTTGGCATTGACGTAGGTGGTGCGGAAGTTGATGAGGATGTCGATGATGAACATGATGTCCACGATGAGATCAACCACACTGAGCGGGCTGCAGTAACCACAGCCTGACATTGAGCTCTCCTCCACGTCGTTCAGTAGGAATGCGGCTGAGTAGGGTGTGAGGATGGCCGTGTAGATGACCAGCAGCAGGATCAACCAGTCCCACACAGCTTTGAAAGGGCTGTAGTGCAGCACAGTCCATTTGTGGATGCGGGGGGCCTGAAGCTTATATTCAGGGAGGACATCAGCGCCTAACGACAACACCTGGACAGAGAAAGAAGAAAAGAGTGTTACTTTTGAGATCACAGGGGTTTCTAAAGCAAAGCAGCCAACATCATTCAAAATAATTTTAGTTGTCTTGGAAAGCCGTCTATTAAGAAGTGAAGAAGTTGGCCTTGGGTCCTCGCGTGGGGAACCCACAAAGACTGTCAGCTGGTAATTTCCTTCATAAAATCAGCCTCCTCAGTAAAATCACACAGATTTAATTATGTAAATTACCACAACACATAATGTGCATTTTGCACCTTTATTTTGTTGTGTGCCTAATGTCAGTTTGTTACTTTACATTTGAGAATACAGGCATTTATAAGGAAGCTCTCAATGGCCTGGTGCTCAACATCATTCCAAAGTAATTACATCTGTCTTGGCCATCCACTTATATTAGTTGTTAGTAATGCCTTCCAAAGATGTTTTCAAGGGGTGATTTCATTCATAAAACAGCATCCCAACAGCAAAATTCTAGAATATTGTGGGTCTTAACATATCACATCAAATCCCATCAAGGGTTCAACAACATGTTTTCATAAGTGGTATCAAAAGTAACATTTTGTAACATGCAAATGTGATAAATTATTAATACCATTAAGTTTTTTTAACATTGTTAATGCACTTTCATACTTACAAGCAGGTCAGCTGCTTGTGCACTGTATGTTGCTGTGACTCCATGACTATAGTATTCTTATTCAAATACAGCTGTTAAATAGCAAATTTAATAGCAAGACACAGAGGCTCTCTTGTTTAAACCAAAATGATTTCCAGCTACTACACTGCCATGAATTTGTTTATCTTAAGTAAGCAAAGGGCACCACTACTGTCAGAAATGCCAGTAATATCAATAACGTTAGCACTGGAGGACACTTTTGGGAGACTTTGCTAGACAGTGATTGGGAGATACCTAACTAACTAGCAAGAGGAAAGTGGAAAGCTCCAGATCCCCTCAGGGGCCTCCAGTATAACAAGAACCCATGAACTGTACTAACAAGAGCAAGAGCAGAGGAATTGGAAGTAACCAAAAACACTATATTTCCATGTAAGTTAATGTAAAGAAATTGTATTCCAAGCAATTTTGTTTTTTATTGGTCCATTCATCATGTAAAGGGCAGCTACTGTGTTCGAATGACGTAAAATGACGTGTGAAGCATGCAGCCTCTCTTGTTCTCACTTGACGTCAGTGATGAAAATTCACTATTTGCCCTATGGAAATCATGTAATTTTCATGTCGAAGTTCAGGTGAGCCCTGGATTCCATTATGTAATAACATCATGTTACATCTTTTGTCCACTCAAATGAATGGAATGTAGCAATATAACTGCAAAATAGTATGGAATATATCGCTGTTGTCAGAAGAAAACTCATATCTCCAAAACTGTAACTTTACAGAAGAAGCAAAAAAACAACTTTACTTTATATAATCTATTTGCTGGCACTTACAACAGCATTTAAAGAGATGAAGAGAAGAGCAGGACTGTACTTTTAAGATCAATTTTGATGTTGGAAGGTCTCCAAGGCAAGGTGCCCAACACGATTCCAACATAATTAAAAGTGTCAGGGAAATCTACATCTACATCCATCTACATTAGTCTTTAAAGGAACTACACACATGATCTTAAAAGATTTCTTACTTAAAGTTTTTAAGTGCAAATTTCCTTAATAGTTCTCCTGATACCACAACCCACACAGTCTGAAATATACACAGCGCCAGTGTTTATTTTACACACTAAATTTGCCTGAGGAGCAAATAGTCTTGCAGTCGCCCGACATTGTAATCGTCAGCTGCAGATGACTGAACGCAGTCTCATTTCTATCCCCTGATCTTTCCAGCTCCTCAGCAACATTGTTATATTCATCATATTTTGAATGCAAGATGATTTCACTCAAACTGTCAGATACGTGTGTGAGCTTTCATAGCAGATTATGACTTAGGAAGATCATGTATTATCTGTGACAATCCCGAATAGAAAGGAACATTACAAAGAAAAAATAGATTAGCATGAGTTGGTGTAAATGTACTCCAACACACATGCGCTCACAATTCTCATCACCAACCTCCTGAATGTGTTCAGTATGACTGTATTTAAAAAGTCTAAGCATACTGTGTACAATTCAACAGATAAAAGGAAAGGGTCTTGCAAAGCCAAAGTTTGTTGATGTTCTGTCTCTTTCTCTGGTGGCCTTATATAAAGTAGCGTCTCTCTTTTGGGCACAGCGCCCAAGATGGCAACAGACTGACTGTTTTTTATTCCATCTGCACAAGCATATTGCTTTACTATACATAAATACCCTCAGATACGCACATGCATAAATAAAGACATTTTCACAGGCCGGTTTGCACACATGCACATCTAAATGTGTTTGTAATGATATAGTACGGTGCAAGGGTGTTTGTACTAATATAGTATGGTGCAAGAGTCAGAGACCAAACTTTACCTATTTAATTTCCAATCAAAATGGCCACTAATTACAAGCTATTCATTTTTCATAAGACCTTCTGAGGAAACATAAGATGTGCCCTTGCATACAGAAGAGGAAAATCAAAGCAAAAAATCATCACCACCAGATAAACAACACTTAAAGCTTTCATCTTTGAGAGAGGAGAAAACCAAGCTTCACTCTTGCTTCAGATCTGAAAAAATCCACAGGTGTTTCTGTCCATCCCTGCATGGTGAGAAGACAACTCAACACCAGTCTGAAAGGCTGTGTAGCTGATAAGAAGCTGTTACTGAGAAAAAGACATAGACGAAAAGAAGAAAATGTGCCGATCAAACAAAGAAGCTGCTGGTGTTCTTAGAACAATGTACTGACCACTCCAGAGTCCAGACCTCAATCTCATTGAATGTGTTTGGGATGATTTGGATCATGCGAAGCAGAGACTTGTGGAAAAACATCCCTGCAGATTTCTTTGAAAAACTGAATTGAGAAGTCTGTCTGAGAAGAATGGAAGCTGTTATAAAGCAAAGAGTAGTTGTTGAGGCTTCTGTGCAATTTTTATGTTACATATGTTTTCAGAAATTTTCCCTTATATTGAAAAATCAATAACTTGATTACTGGCCATTTTGACTGTAAATTAAGCAAATAAATCATGGTCTCTTTCTTTTGCACAGTACTGTATATGCAAACATAATTTCACACACATTTTCCCAACCAAAATCAATAGACATTAACAGACTGGAGGAATCCCAACTGCTTGCTGTCAGGAGAACTTTAAGAACACTGAACACATGCAAAGAGACTTTTAGATAAAAATAATAATAATAATAATAATAATAACCACATCTGTTTTTTCTCTTCAGATACGATTCAGTGCACAGGCCTTAGGTTTGTTGTTAATGTCTGCAAATAATGAGTGAATTCAAATATTATCCAATTTCACATGAACAAACACTGGACACAAATGTCCTAATTAATTAGTGCCCACAGGACTGCCTGGTTAAAACAACAGTTTACAAAATAACAAATAAATAAATAAACAAACAGACAATTATGGAAGAATAAAGAGGCCATTAAATGATAAACACAAATCTCAAACAGATTTAGTATGGAGTATTTACTTCTGAGTGCCTTTATAAATGTAATATTCAAATGTAGGCTGCTTACTCGGATTTCTAAATCGAAAATGAATTAGGCTATTTCAGATATGACATAAATAAGCTAAACAAAATCAGGGTACATTACACTATTGATATCAGAGGTTCAGCAGCTTAAGCTTTGTTGGGGTACGAAAATGCTGCAACCAACTGTATGCAATAGCTAATATCTAAATTGCAGTTTTTAACAGTCACAACAAAATCATGTCAAAATTTGATATAAATGATTCTTCACTTGTAGCTCACTGAAGTAATCAAAGAAATTTTGTTAACAGCATGGATTCTGAACTTTTAATTAATACCACATTTACATTTCTATGTCAAAGAGGAGATATTGTATCATGATTTAAATTAGAAAAAAAAAAGTTTTTGAATGTACAGTCTTATTCACTGAAGGAAAAAACATTCTTTACATTTTGCTACTTTTTTTTTTCATTTGTTGAAATTGATACAAAAACAGAAGTAATACATAGTTACATAATGTAACTCAAATATATAGCAAAATGTCAGTAAGAAGGGTTAATGAGCTTTTGGCTCAGTAATGTGCATTCTAAGAATGCCCGGAGGAACTGCTTCAGGAACAGAGCAGAAGGCTGGCAGAAAGAGACAGAAAGACGAGCAGTTACCCAGCTGAGGCTGCAGCCCAGATGCTGCTCACTACTTGGGCTGCTTATCTAATAGAACAAGCTAGGAAAGATTCTGTCACTCTGCTAATTCATTTCTTTCTTTATTCATTTATATGTTGGCTTCTATTTTGAATACTAGTAAGTTTCTGAAAATGGAAGGACCTAGTTGCGTGTGAGTCACCATGTAAGTTTAGGGGTTGTTCTATTTTAATGAACATTCTGATTACATGCATTAGTCATGCACCATGCCAGGTATTGAGGATGTAAGTGGGATGCAATACAGAAAAATGGGGCACATTTATTAGAGCTCTTGTAAACAAATAGTGGAGGAGATGAAAAACAAAGCCACGCAGCTGTTTTCATCTCTGCTGTGCTGACACAGCTGATTAAGGCGGTTCTTTGAATCAAATGTTAACACGATATGCAGTCACATGCATCCCTGACCACTTCAGAAGGTGGTTGGAGTAATCAGATCACAATGTGTTTCCAAGACGCATCATACCCTAGAACTGGCCACTGATTCAATGATCAGATCACCCAGAACACATGTTAATGCCAAGTATGAATGGTGATTAGCTCTCAGCATTGAGGTTCACTCTTAACACTGCAGCTCACTCTCAGCACTGCATCTCTCTCTCTCAGAACTCTGTCTCATTCTCAGCACTCCAACTCACTCTCAGTGCTAAATCTTACTCTCAGCACTGCATATCACTCTCAGTACTACAAATCATTCAAAATCACTCTCAGCATTGCAGCTCACTCTTCGCACTGCAACAAGACAGGACTGCAGATGGTGATTGTGATGCAGTGCGAAGCGTGAGCTGCAGCTGTTGTGCAGAGGTATGGTCTAAGTACATTGTAAAGTTTACCCATAATCCAGTAACTTGCTATAATTTGACAAAAATGTAAAAGACATCATTTGATTTGATAGCAGTTCAGCGATAAAGCAATAAAAACAGCATGGTCCATTTACACTGATGTTCAATCTTAAAACATAACCATTTCCTGGGCTTCTTTCAAATGTGCTTGCCCAGTATGCTGTTCACATCTCCTATGTATTCATCTGACTGCAGGTGTTCTGTAACTTGAGAGTCAAAGCACGATATGGGTGAGAGCTTGTTACACTAATAAACGGATTTGGCTTCGATGTATGATTCTAGGAAAAACTTGCAATGGGGTAGAATCTTTATATTATTTATACTATTACTTTTTACATTTCCTTCATTTCTCTTCAAACACTGGAAGGTATAATGTAGGCATATCCATAATCACAATTAGAAGACTGGCTAAGATCAAAACTGGAGACAGAAAAAACTAAAACTAGCAAGAACTAAAAGGAAAACTACTAGGAGATACAGCTTAGAATTGCAGACTAATGCACATTTAAAACTTTGCAAGGAAAATCAACACTGCACATACTCAGACCAAATGAAGAGGTCCGTTGCAAAATGCTCCTCAATTTTTCAGTTTTTGACATAATTTGAAAATGTCTGTTGCCTTTTACAATGTATGTAAACTTCATGCTGAATGGATTAAAAGAAATGGCCCAAAATTACTTGGAAAAAAATCTGGTTCCTTTGACTTACATTAAAAGTAAAGTAGGGTTTTTCCTTCTCCTGCAAAGTTACCATTTTGAAGGTAGGTTTTCTTCTGACAACAGCATTCCAAAAGCATCTCATTGAATTTTCATCAATCATGTTTTTTTATTGTGCATCCCAGGGAATATCAGTCAAACTGCAGTTAGGTTACTTTGATTTAGTAATAAGCAGATTTGCATATTCCATCCTACAAAGAAATCAGATTTCAGCCGGACTATCCAGAGATGCATTTGACCAGGTGTAAATGCATGCATTCTGCAATACAGCCCCTGGTTCCTATCACGCCCACACTCAAGATAGCTCAACCATCTTCTCTGTAATAAACCATGTCACATCAAAACACTCTGAATGAGTGTGTACATCTCAATGATTTTATGGTTTAAATCATTGGAGTCCCCCAGTTTTCCCTGTACCTAAGACACAACGGCAGCCTCCCTTTAACAGGGAGCAATTTTCACAGTCGAAAAAGTGCCTGCACTTTTTCAGCAGGGCAGGTGAAGTAAGAGCAGGCTATTCAGGAGGTCACCAGGTGCACTCCACCCACCTTCATTGTCTGGTAGTGAGAACAGGTGCTGTTCTTAGATATAGTCACAGGAATGTCTGAGCAAGAGGGAAAAAAGCCCTAAGTGTGATCTTGCCCAGCAGCATTCTGTGTTTATAGAAATGTGACTCATAGAGACAGAAACATCCCCCAGCATGAAGCTTTTGACTTTTTTCGGTCCTATACAGCAGCTGGGATGACAAGGGCTCACTTATCCATGAAAAGGCCAAAGGTACTATGGGCAACACACTGCCTGCACATTTCCTCTAAAAGGTGACTGTGGGCTGAAACAAAAATGATGTGATAAATTATCTTAGACTCTCCAAAATGGTAACTTCAGGGAACTTTGATGGAAAATTAACTTTAAGGTGCAGTAACCAGATTTTATAATACATATAAGTCATATTGGACCATTTCTGTTGGTCCATTCAGCATTAAACAGACTTTAAAAATAGAGTTAACAAAGTTTTGATCACAGCAACAAAATGAATACTACAAGCACAACAGTATAGTTCTCATAGCTTGCAATTCAGAGAGGGCATAATATTAAATATGCAAAAAAAAATCCAAGATGGCAATGACTGCTCTGAATAAATTGAAAACTTCGAAGTTTTACATAGAAGCTTCAGCCTTTTCTAATCCACAAAAAATGTAGCCTAAACTACAATAAATGTCACAAGCAAAAACCTTTATGATAAAATGTTTAAAATGTTAAAAGGTTTAAAATGACGACTGCTATAGCAGGAGGTTTCATAAATCAATGCCTGATTTGACTGACTATCTGAGCCAGCATGACAAATTACATTTAACCCCTTAAAACCTAAGGGCCTGTAAAAGGCCTACACATCTGATGCATACTCTTATCATAAAATACATATTACATTTATAGTAGATAATCAATAATTTATAACAATTAAAAGCCTACAGTTTAAAGCATTCTAATTAAATCACTACAAAAGAATAATCAACAGATGACTGTGAAATAGAGAAATAGAGGTTCACATAGAGATTCAATGTTGGGGTCAAGCGGGTTGATGTAGGGTCAAGCGGAGTGGTGAAATCACTGCTTCTCTGACACATTTAGCTAATGGCTTGCTGGAGCATGATGCAGGGGAGGGGGGCGGAGTGCTAACCTCAGGACTAAAATTCACACTGACTCACTCACTGCTCGCTGCCTCGTTCCACAGCTGCACCGTTAAATGCCACATCAAAATCACGCATTTGCTTCCAGTGAAACATAGCCTTCCTTTCAATGCAAGAGAGAAATGTGTGAAATTTTTATTTCTTACTTTTGGATGGATTAGTTAGGGTTTCTCTCAGTACAGCATTTCTATATCATTAATGCAATTTAGAAATGCAACTAAATATGAGAATAATGTGTAGTCACCATAGACACTACTGTATTTTAAATTTGTCTTGGTGCTTGATCACAACACGTTACATTCAGTGCCATATAATCTTTGTACTTTAAATGTTTTCTAAGTAATGAGGAGAATAAAGAAGGCGGTTGATTTCATCTTAAGACAGAAAGTCCATTCACCCAGCCTGCATTTTACAGGCTTCACCTGACATCTTTGTTATAGCCATGCAACAAAATATTCTCCAGCTCCTGACATTGCTGAACTGACCTGATATGGCCCTTCTCTCAGTGTCGCCTCAGTGCAGTCAAAGCCAGCACACTTCCCTCAGCTCTCACTTTTCATCAGAGCTCATTTCCCAGAGGTTCAGACAGGCAGGGAATCTGGGCTCAGCCCACTTTGTCCCATCTCCAGGGGCACATGAGGCTTATTTTTAACTTTTCATATGATTAAAAAAAATAAAAAGAAAATAGGATTTCAAAATATCCTCAGGGCGCTACAAAAATGTCAAGATAAATTGCTAGGATTCCCAAACCCCACATAGGTCTCTTTATTATTAGCTTGACTTTTTGCTTGTATTGTCTGTTGCAAACAAAAGTACATCCAGATTTTGCTCTCGGTTTTATTTAATATAAACGTAATCCAAACAAATCTGTGATCTGTGGTAGCATTTTTGGATATCTGTTTAAGGGACTCAAATTTAATCACTTTACCCCTTAAAATTCCAGACTTATTACATCATAAGGCCTATCATTCAGTACTTGCATGGAAAACAAAGCAAGCTGGCTGAGTTCTTCTTAACCCCTTAAAAGGCCATAGCCCACCAGCAGGCACAAAGTTTTAATGCAGACTTCTACAATCCAGGAATAACTCAGCAAATTTGCACTGGAGTCCCTGTAGTTACTGAATAATAAGGCTTAGTATGTAATAAGCCTTGAAGGGGTTAAGTTATAGCAGTGTAAAATAGAATCCTGGACCAGTCCTGGCCATTTAAGAGGTAAATTCATCATAATGTAGGACAAAGCCATTGGTAGATATCACATCTGCTTTAAATGGCCTATAGAAGAATAGTTTAAATGACTTTTCATTCTAGTACTGTTTTGCAGTTAATCTTAAATTTAGCCTTAACATATTTCTGTAAATTCTGTACGTTCAATAACCTACATCGTCCATATCATCCAAAGAATCTGGACATCCAGAATTAGTGAATTTTAATGCTCATGCATAGCTTATTTGACCACAGAAAAGCATTGCCAATAGAATAGGACTCTGAAGCAGGTGTACATGAACACCATGAGATCACCATGTCAAGTATCAATGACAGGGGTCTAAAGACCCTCAGCTTTGGAAGTGAAACTAGAGTGATGAAGCACCACAAAATACCTTTGGGATATGCTGGAGTGACTTTGAGACTTTGAGAAGTAACCATCTTGCCCTGGTATTTGACCTCGCAAATGCTACTGTGGCTGAGTGCAATCAAATCCTCCTAGCGGTGTTCCAACATCTAGCTTAAAGCCTTCTCAGAAGAGTAGAGGCTGTTACTGCAGAAAAGAGGGAACAAACTCGGAAGACATGGTTGTGCAGGTGTCTAAAAACTCAGTGATTGTTAATGAATACATTATTGGCAGCTTTTTCCTGGCAAACCCTGCCAAATATGGGTCTGCAGACATGAAATATAGATTTCTAGTGCTTTCCCTACCCAACGAGAGATGTGCCAAAGTGTGCTGCACATGAAAGGTAGAAAGAGCCCAGGGTATAAGGTAGAAAAGAAAAGGGCCTGCCTCCACTGTCAGAGTTCGATGGTGAAGCAAAGCAGCAACTCATTAAGACAAACACGTTCTTCATCCAAGAGCAGCAGTCCTGAAAAATTAAACAGGCACAAAGACAGGAAACCCACGAGACCCATCTTGTGGTAAAACATTGCTCCTCAGCCTTAATCTGCTCTGCCTCATTGCTTTCCCTCTGTGGGCATGATTTGAATGACTCTGGGTCTCTTTTGGCTCACTCTGGAGTTCTGATTGAAGCATAAGGTAAAAGTCTCTGATTCAGTGCCCCTGTCCTTGCCTCTACTGGAACCTTTGGTACCCGTTTGTTAATTTCAGTTCCCTCACATTGAGCCAAGTTTCTGCATTTGAGGAAGAGTGGTTTTCACACTTTTCACTTTCATTTTCGACTAATTAAAGCTATTAGTTCTGACCTTTCTTCTAAAAACGCTTTTCTTTTTAGCAGTTTCCAGTGAAATGAGCCATGACAAGGGAGGGAGCAAATCAATGTTCCAAATGGAGAACCAAAGCTTCAGGATGACCCTATATCTCTTCAAAGCTGCCTGGTACATGGCTGTTAATTGTCTTCATAAAATCAGTCCATCTGGTGATTAGCTTTCTTCATCCTAGGCTTCTTCCATTTCACACGCTCTGATTGATTTGGCACTGGGCCTCACAGCAATGTTAAAGCTGAGGGGAAAAAAAGTCTGAACATGCCCCAACAAACAAGGACATTGCCAAGACCTCCAGAAGCTTACAGTCTATTCTGGACAGCTAAAGGGTCATTCATAGGCAACATATTGACGTCAATAAAGGTTGAAAGTATTAACACCTTTACATCTAGTTCTTTTGACGTCAACCTTTACCTCAATAGAACAGGTTAACACTTAGAAGTTGCCCTCAACAACAAATGCATCCTGTAATTGGATAGTACCCATTTCTCACTTGTGGAAATTCTGTTGCAGGTGTGGATTCTAAACTTTAATGTAATAACATGTTTGTTTTCTTAGAGGAGATATTTTATTACGATTTCATTTGAGTGAAAAGTCATTGATGGGTATACAGTCTTTAGATTCTGGACGTAATTTGAATGTAAATGTTCTTCACTGAGTAACACATTATACTTACATAAGGACAATTGAACAGTCAGGAAAACACAACTCCTGATTTCAAATTTTCAAAGAATAGGCTGATTAGACCTGTCACAATTTCTACATAATGCCTGATAACAATTATTTGAGTTGATTGTGATTATTTAAGCCATCATTTTCCTCTGTCATTAGATTTCACAAACTTATTACAGTTTTATTTGGTGTGCTGGATTCAGGCAAATGAATATAAATAATAGTAAAGCAGGAAATATATTTGTTGAGACAAGCCATAACAAAATTCATTGATCTTACATAAAAGGACAAATGTTCTAAAATCTACCTTGGTGCTATAACCTGTTTAGAGGGCAGCACTCAGTAATGTTTGTTATTAGCTCACGCAACATATGTACTTGCAGAAGGATGAGTTTTGATTATTATTTCACAATCATGAATGAAATGCTTAAGCTTTGTTTCACTCTACACATAATTCTACATACTATTACTGTACACATGCTACAACCTAGCTAGTAATAAAGTAAAATAGCATGTAAAACAGCTATTCAGCCAACCACAATAATTTATGACTATTAATCCTCAGATAAGCTTTTGTGAACATAACAGGTTTAAGATTGATTAAGCTTCTCTCACATTGTACGCCTTTATGACTAAATCACATGAAAAACACAAAGGAAACAAACAATTCTGTGTCTTTTAGCCTGCAGCACAAATCAAACAAGACTGACCTCAAATATGTTCTTGTCATCACACTGTATGTGTGCACACATAGATGAGCTCCATTAAAAGAGACCTAAATCACACATGGTAATCTCCCTTTAGCTATTCACCAATTTCTCTACCAGAAGAGTGTGGTAAAGAAAGATTGCTGGAGAGATTAAAGCATTGAAACAGCAATACATTCACATGCACTGCTGAGATGTGACAGGTCTTCACCCACTTGGCCATGAGCTGTGTGTGCATTGAGGTTGGGACAAGATTATATTATTACTATTATTATTATTATTATTATTATTATTATTATTATAGAACATTGGTACTGTCTGATCACTGTGGACCAGAGAATGCTGGGAAGACAGAAACAGCATTGAGCAAGTAAAGCTGACTGTCTGCTAGCTATTTATGAGGGGTCAACAGCAGGAACACAGAAGAAGCCTTTATTGGAAATTATTCAGCTACAGCATCATCAGTCATGAGGCCTCATATGAAGTCTATTAATCACATAATGCCAATAAAATTAAACAACCCCCCCCTCCCCTGAGCGAGGTCCACTTATTATATTTGTGCATTTTAACATTTTCCAAATCCTCTTCATTTGGACAGTTTTTTGTTACTGTGCCTGTAAAACTGATGTATGTAAATGATCTCTGTTCTGATCTCTGCCCTAGTTTGGTTTCACTCAATAACGAAGAAGTCAGGACTGAAACATTCCTTATAATTTCAAAGTGAATAGATGGGGTTAAACTCCTATAGGCTTAATAAATGGACATATATAGACAAGTTAATTTACATATATTTACTGTATGCACAAGCAGGTGAATGGTACATTTTGAAAGCTTAACCATGTTAATGGTAAATTCTTATTTAAAAAGTGAGGAAAATTCAGCTTTCCACAAAATGGGCCCATGTAATATAAATACATTTTATACAAAGTGAGTTGACTCTTTATTTGATTGAGACAACTTTTTTATAGGAGTAGAAACCGCCAATGTAAAGTGTTGGAAAATCAGAATGTGGGTCACATACATAGTGTGCTCAGAGCAGAAGCAGGCCTTAGGCTCTCTGAGGCCATGCTTATCTAAAGAATCATCCACAAGTCCAGCTCTGTCAGAAACTGTTACATGAGCTCTTAGTGGAAGAGTCCACCAGCAGTTATGCTGCTGATTGTCTGGAACTATCTCCCATATGTCCCTATGATTTGCTGCTGTATGTTCCACTCAGTGACCACATGGTCCTCTTCCACTTGAAGTGGAAGGGGAAGACAAAGCTATTTCTGGAGAATAAATTTAATAAATCCTAAAAAAAAGCTCCAAAGAAGATCCACAAGACACTGTTTGTAGACGAGCTGAGTACAGAGTTGGGCTTTAATATCCCAGTTTCCAGTGATACCACTACCAGCCTTCATATTGTCGGTGTCCAAAGAAAAATATCTTCAAAACGGTAACTTGACAAGGCAAATGTTCTTTACCACTAATGGGAGTTAATATAAAAAGATTTTATTTCAAGCAATTTTCAAGCATTTCAAGTCCATTAATCATGAAATTTTCAATAAACAACATAAAGGGCCACTGATGTGCTCACATGACATTGAAAAGTGAAGATAATAAGTTCCTGAATTGTTCCTGACTTCCTCAGACTTTAAGGAAGATTTAAATAGGCATCTTCCGTCTCACACAGAACCATCCAACAAAACGTTCTTTATGGAACAAAAAGTTACATTCCTCCAAACAATCCTTTTTGCTACCCATATTTTTAAAACTGTTACTGAGGTGTGCCTTATCATCCCTGTCGGATCTCTACTGTGTGACATGAGAAATGTAAAGCAGGGTGTAAAGGTAGGAACTGTTTAAAATGAAAGATAACAGGATGAGGCCCACTGCAAGAGTCACATTACTGCAAAATCAGATTTTGCCTGACTGCAACTGCAACCATGGTAAATTCTACAACAGTACCTCTAATCAGAAAAAAGAAACTTCTAAACACTGGCCCACATCCTCTAAAAAGTAAGGGAAAAGGGGGAAATGAACTGACATTTAAACTGTCATGCTGATAATTGAAAAAATGGATTCCGCTCAACTTTTGTGTAGGGACCATTTAACGAACCGGCAAATGTGCTCTCATAATAGCATATTACTACATCACTGCAGGTGATTTAATGAGAGCATTCTGTGCTAGCTTGGAAACACCCCAGGAGTTTCTTTTGATTTATTCATGTCCTCTGTCTTGATATTCCAGCTCATAAGACATGCCCCTATTCCAGATTCAACTATACAGAATAACCACTGTTAAAGTTAATGCTCTGTCCCTAGGAGGGTTTTACTGTGATAAGTAGAGCCATTATAGCTTCCACGAAAAGGTTTGTGTGAGCAGGTGCCTGACAGCTCAAATAAAATGCACAGGGGTGAACATCCATTGACTTAATAGCCTGCAGTTACACTGATGTATGTTTTCTCAAACTGGGATTTTAATATATGTCTGTTTCATTGTTTTTCAGTATAAATAATAAATTATGATAACCTTTTTTAACAAGGATCTGTAGCCACTAATCAGTTGGTACAGTGTAGCAGTAGTTTTGTACAGAAAACTGCTCATGTAAGGTTCATAGAATCGCAGATAAAAGTGCAGATAAAAGACAAAAGTGATTTAATGACAATAAACCAACAATTGATTAAAAGGGCAAAACATAAACAAAGTCAAAGCCCAAGCCAAGGTCACAAAAACACAGATCCAACACACACTGGCAAAGGTACAAGAAGGGCAAGGCAGAAGTCAGAAGTCAGCAAATGAATCACAGGGTTAATACACACAGGACCAAACAAACAATCAGAACATGCTCAGTAGGTCTCAAAGAAACGATACTTCACAATGAACTGACTAAAAGTCCAAGCTTAAGTACTCTTAGAGCCATGTGATACACAACACTGGTGAACGATGTGAGTAATCAGATGACTGATTTCTGATAGGAGCGTTGTTGGGAGTTCTCTTGCGAGTGTTCAGTCATCTGATCTTCCAGAGAGTCCACTTCCTTCATAGGAGGTTCCAAATGCGTGACAGTTCATGTATATATTTTGGAATGTCTTGCTTGAATGGCTGGCTTCAGATCACACCACAGCTTTTCAAGGTGAGGTCAGGACTCTGACTTGGCAGTTCTAAAATACAGACTTTCTTCTTACTTTGTGACTCCGTTGTATGACCCACCATCCTTTGAGAGTTAGATCACAGACAAATGCTGTACTATGTCCTGATACAACTTGAATTTCAACTCCATGATTCCAACTCCAAGGTTCTTTGCAAAGGTCATTCTTCTATGACATCACTAAAAGAACCCCTTTTTAATGCTACCTGTTTGTTCCATTTCTGACCTATTTCCAATTTGAAGAGTCATTCTGCTCTTGAATGGAACTCTGTTGTGAATAACAGGTCATCAGTGACCTCTATTATTTAAAATAATTTTCCTCTAGCAGTTGGTCTTTCACATTTATATTGTGTTTTAACATTTAACTATGAATGGACCAGTAGAAGAGACTAAATGATGACTAAACAAAATCTTGTTACATTAACTTACAGCACTGGAAAAAGTCACTAAATCATTTTTAGGAGATCTTGCTGAGAAGATTACATATAAGATAATACACTTGCATTAGGATGGGAAAAGTCAAAGGAAAATAATAAAAAAAACAGTGTTGTGTACTTTGTTAATTGGACATAGCTCAGATCCCAATTTAGGACTTTAAAAAGCAAAATGATTCACAAGCATTTTCTCACAAATGTATGGAGCATGTAAGCACATAGGTTTCACTATCTTTCCATTATTCAGCTTCAAGCGCTACTGCATAACCCATTCCCGAGCATGTGATCTGTCCAGTGAGGGGCCACAGTCATTTAAATCATCTGTTCAAACCTAAAGTGATGTCAGTACAAGTCCACCACCAAGAGTTTCAATATTTCATGTGTCCCGGGTGCACAGATGTACTTATTGTGCATCAGAGTCCAAGCTGCCACTACAGATCCATTTCGCAGTAATTGGACACATAAAATTTTCAGAGGCTTCTATTTCTACTGTAAACAATAGCTGGGACCAGAGCCTAGGATCCGTCCATATTAATGAGGTCTAGATAGCTCATTATTTTGGCAGCACTGGCTTTAATACTGTGATAAATTATTCAGCTTTGGGGTGCAATTCCAAATGAAAAAAAAAGAAATTCAGGATTTCACAGAGTGGCATCAGCGCAAGATCGGTCCATATGAATGAATTCTAGATAGCTGGTTATTTTGACAGCACTGGCTTCGATACCATGATAAATAATTCAGTTTTGGGACACAATTCAAAATGTAATTTCACAGGATTTCACTGGCATTAATGCTTTCACCATGGTACAAATGATCTTATATAAAAGCATCAATTAGTAGTTTATGTGTATTGAAAACATTTATTAGTAATTGATATTGATAATTCTGCCAGAAATATCCATTACAGTTAAGATGTAGCAATAGGGCACACCATATTAAAGAAAAGTGAACAAAAATATCAGGCATCACAGTCAACAGACACACGTCCGGGTTAGATGAGCTCCCACACTGGGAAGCCTTTAAACTGCATGCTGCAGGTGCTAAAACATAACAAATGGCATATGTCTGCTGTGAGGTGCACTCATCTCCTACATCACATATACCCCATCCACTTCTTATCCACACTAGAGCTTCTCCTTACATTTTCATCAATGCTGCAGCTTTAGGAGCTCTCTCTCTCCCTCCTTTATTCTCTTTATCTTCTCTCTCAATACCATAGAGAGGCTTTTAAGTATAAATGATTGCGCAAGCATGAGCAAAGAGAAGGGAATCTGAATAAAGTTACTGACATAGGTCTGAATAAGATTTTAAGGAATTAATTTACAACAGGGGAAAGTTCATTGCCTTAGAGACAGCTTTCTGCTTAAGTTATTAATCTTCTTTGGGAGCTGCTTTTCCATCTGGTGATAATGCACAAACTTGCAAAAGATCAGGATTCCATGCAGCTCTGAATACAAAACTGAAGACAAAAAAGCTTGCAGAAAAAAGAGGTGAACACTGACCAAATACAAAAATCAGGAAGCACTGCCACTGTCATGTCTTGCATTTTTTTTGGCTGCACTTTTATATTCTCATTGTGTGAACATTTAACATTTAACTTTAATTTACTGACAAGTAAAACCAATAGCAGTGGTCCGATATGACTAAATAAGATCCTGTCATATTAACATACAGCACTGTACAAATATCATTTATTTATTTTTCAGGAGATATTTCTGAGAAGATTATATACAACACAATGCACGTGCATAAGTACAGGGAAAAATCAAATGAAAATAAGTGAAAAACAGGAGCTCAAAAATGATTGAAAGATATGGAGAAAATGGGGCTCAAAAACACCAAACAGCACTTCAAGCTTTCTTCTTTGAGAGAGAGGAGAAACTCATGCTCAACTCTGGCTTCAGATCTGAAAAAATCCACAGATCTTTCTGTCCATCCTTCCATTGTGAGAAGACAACTTAGCTCTGTGAGTCTGAAAGGATGTGTAGCTGTCAAGAAGAAAATTGTGAAAAGAAAACAGACAAAAACAGATAAAAAAAAATTGACACTGGAGCACCAAAATGAAGTGTGGAGTAAGATCTATTGACAGATCTTAAACATTTTAAATCCTTAAAATCTCACTTTGATCGTGAGAAGCATAAAAACTTTGGAGCTGTGGAAAAATATCCCTGCAGATTTATTTGAAAAACTGAAAGCAAGACTCTTGAAAAGACTGGAATGTTTAATAAAGGTAATTTAATATTTTATTCAGTTGTTGAGTCATCTGTATATGTAATGCCAGGGAGCGATGATGAGGTGGAGAGAAGCGAGATTTAATAGGGGCAAATCCATTGTCAGGGTCAAGACAGTCTAGGGTCAGAGAGCCAACATGGATAGATCTAGGGACAGACATGACAAGAAGGAGCACAGACTAAACACAAAAACAGAGACTAGGAAAAAAATAATGGCCACAGAACAAACACCCAACAATACAATACAAACACCAACCATTAACAGGGGAAAACACAGGGCTTAAATACAAGGAAACAACGAGGGTTAACCTTCCTGTAGTGTTCGGGTCAAATCTGACCGAGTTACAACTTAAAACAGTCATAAATATTGTGATTTACATCTGATTGCCTCAAGGCCTTATGATATACTCCACACTAGCACTTGAACATATAAAAGTGATGATCACCTCTTTCCTTGAATTTTGAGTGTCTAATCAATCAATAGTTACACCTGTGGTGTTCCCGGTCAAAAGTGACCGCCATAGGAAATGAATGGGTATCCAGACTATATTCATCCATCAGACAGAAAACATCCTCATACACACCCCCAACTCACTCACTCTATTTGTATTTTCACTGCAGTTATTTCATGTCTAATTATATAAATTCAGGTTACACAGTACTTTGAGACATTGCTAAGGAATTGACAGCTAAGGAATGTTGAATAAAAATATGGTGGTGAAAAATGTTTTTTGTGATAATTTAAGAGCAGTTAAAACAGACCGGTCAATTTTGACCGGGAACACTAAAGTAAGGGGCGGGAGGTGAAGAGGGCAGGAGGGTTAAGTGAAAAAAAAAACTTGCGAATAGCCTGTCAAATGATTAGAATAAGTCAGTGTGTAGTGAATGATTTGAATAAGTCAGTAAGTGTTTGTGTGTGTGTGTACAATCTCTGATTCTCTGGGGACTGAGGCAGTCACTTGTGCGGCAGTAGGCTCTGCTTAGAGAGCAGCATTACCAACACGTGCCCCCAGAGCACATGGACCCTCTCTACTGACGTCAACCATGTAGAAACTTCCAAAACAACATAATCGGCTCAGTGTTAAGTGTCTCCACTTTAACGCAAGTTAAAGCCACATAAGAGCCCCTCACTCCAACCATCGTTATCAGAACCATCAAACCACGAATGAACAAAATGTTAAATGTGGTTTTAGGAGAGACACTGGTCACCTCCTTTAACACATAAAATACGTTCATAAACAAATCTACATTTAAATTTCAAATAATTTGTATGTTTTTTCTACCGCTCTAGAAGGTCAGCAGGGGGGAAATCTTCAAAACTACTTACACATTATACTAAAAGACATTTTTATGCTCTGGTGAACACATTATATTAATGAGAGACACACAGCAAAAAGACAAAACAGAAAAAGAGAGGGAGAGAGACAGAGAGAGAGCACCAATGACCTCAGCTTTGGTTAACTTAAACCACAGGAAAAATACATTATAAAATAATGGCAGTAATCAGACATCTGTTTTTTTCACCACCACTGTGACCAGTTCTGACAGATGTTTTGTGAACAGAATATTTCACATCAAACCATCCTGAATTAATTTGTATACTATTTAATTAGGCAGACATAATGAAATATCATTGGAATTCCTGACTGAATTTGTTTTTGGAGATCTGTTAACTTTACTTGGGTTACAGTGTTTGTTGTTACAGGCAAAAACACATTTACTGACCAGACAAATGGCTATACATACATTATGTGGAAAAATCCATCTCAGCATTGTGCATCTATTTGCTCAGCAAAGCACTAATATTAGAATGACAAACAATATTAAGAAAATGATTGTGTGTATGTCGGTGTGTTTGTTTAGCCAATTTCCAAACCTCTCCTTGAGGAAGCAAGTATTAAGTACATTTATAGTTATCTTCCAATACCTCTTTAGCTAATATTTATGTACAGTACTGTATATATACAGTTTTCTGGTGACTGATACTAAAGGTATGTGTGACACCAGCTGTACTGTGTGTCTCTGGTGTGAGACATTGTTAAAAATAATCCTTAAAGTTTGAGTTTTGAGTCTGAGTTTTCTGTCTTCACCTCTCCTATCCACTCCTCCACCTCTATCATTTCTGCAGTACAGTTTAAGTGTCATTCAGGAATCAAGTCACCTCACAAGAGCTGTTCTTCTCCCTCAAAGTGTCAGACAAGATCAGGCAGTTCAAATTTCTGTCCAGAGCTCTAAGCTGCCACAACAGCTTAAATACAACTTCCTTCCCTCATTCCTTCCAAGCCAAATATACAAACACAAACAAATCTACAACCATGAGCCACAATCAGGTTGTTTGAGCCAAGCCAGATCACAGAAAGTATAGAATAAAAATTTCCTGTCATGAAATCTAAATGAATACGGTTTATGTCATTGTTAAGGTATCGCTAAATACTGTGAAAAGCACTACTACTCACTGAAACAATTTTATAGAATGTATTATATTCACAGGCTTTTAATAAATATTAGGTAGACAGTAAACAATGCTTGCACCAATGTCAGTATATGTAACACCAGTGGGGTAATTATTCAAAGTAATTCATTCAAGTTATTAATTACTTCTCTTAAAATGTAATTTTACATCACTTCCTAAAAAATAATCTAATTACTTATGACTTTACTTCTGTGTTACTCCTTACTACCCTCACTTTACTTTACCAAATGATCTCACTATGCTGGCAGATACTTTTGCTTGTTTTAAGCATATTTCTTAAAATAAGCTAAATGATTTGCCAATATAGTGAGATAACTTCAAGTAATACATTTACTTAGTAAAAATGTCTAGAAATGAGATAAATAATCTTATTCTATTCTCACAGCAATCTCAAAATGAGAGATATTAGATATAACAACTAGATTTAAGATGAGTTTACTTGCTAAGTCATCATGTTTGCAGTGTAGATAGTTTCCTCACCATTTTAAAAATGTGTATCCAGGGAGCCTCATTTATGGCTTTTGTTAAGAGCCCAGAAACACTAAATCCACTGACCATGCCTAAAGCAACTCCTCCTGCTTCTACCACTCATTAAGTTTGCCTCTCTACCTTCCATTTAGGGCGAATTCTAACTTAAATCAGAACTCAAGCCCAAGTTCTCAGAGATCTCTTCTCTCTCGCTACTGTAGTCTCTTCTCACACTAGCATCATATGTTGACTGTGGGGTCAGAACTCACGAACTACCATGTACCCCTTAACAAGCTTTGAGCCTCCTGGCAGGCCCTGAGTTTTATACCACATTTCTATAACTTAAGAATATCTCCATTAATTTGCACTGAAGTCCCTGTAGTTACTGAATAATAAGCCTTAGTATGAAATACACCTGAAACATTAAGGTGTTAATTAAATATGAAGCTACCAGCAACACTGTTGGTTATGTTTGTTGATCAGACGGTAAACATGCATGGTTCTTGTTCTCCTGTGATTTAACTGTCTTAAGTTTGACTGGAAAAATACTGGAACACTTAATATCTGAACCAGTAGGATTATAACTCATTTTATACCATTTTCAACCAGCCATTGCTTCATCCCTACTGTAGATCAGTCATCAAAGCACAAAATGAAGAAGGATGAGACAGTCCTGCCCTTGTTTGAGTGGTTTGGGATGGACACAACAAACATCCTGTGCTACAGTGGCTTCACCACCTTAACGTGAACAGCATCTGCAAAAACACAGCACATTTTGTTTTCAGCAGCATAGAGGTGGCAGTGGAGACGTCTCCATGCAGCTTGTTTATTCTCGTCCTTTGGTTCATGTGTGCCACAGGCTGTGTGCTGCTTCCTTTCTCTGTGCTTTTTAGCTTTTTACTAGCCTACCTCCATCTGAGTAGAGAGGTACTCTCCTGGCCCACACTGAGCATGTGTAAAAGTGTGTGCTTGTGTGTGGATAGAGTGGGTGGATGAGGAATCTGGAAAAAGAGCAAGAGCTTTACCTAGAAGCTCCAACACTGCAAGGACAAGCAGTCCATCTCACCCACACAGTGCAGCATAAAGTCCTAAACTTAGGAGATCAAATCAAGTACACTGAATCAGCACAGACATTGTAACACCAAAGCTGGCCCTCAGAACAGCACTGGAACAGAGCAAAATGTCCCACGCAAGAAAACCTTAACCACTGATCAAGTTCAGATTTGGTAGACGCAATGATATGAACACAGAAGGCCTCTGAATTCCTCACTTCCTTTTATACTCTTACATCATTGCACTGCATTAGTGCAAAAGACATTTGTCTCTCGCTCCATTTTTCACCACATCTAGTGTAAATATAAGACACTTTCCCAAGTCCCAAGCTGTTAGAGATATAAAATGAATAAAAAGCAATAACCAAAAAAAAAAACCTTTGAAGACAGAGAAACTTATTTTTTGACTTCATGCTTTTTTCTTTTATCAAACAACTGTAGTTATGTTAAATGTTAAAACAAACAAATGTTATTTTCACAATGGATACTAAACAAGCTCTCAATGAGGAAACATACTGCCCGATGTTGTTTACAAAGACTAAGCGCTGGATAATATTCTATGCTACTGTACTGTACAACAGGGGCAACTTGGCCAACTTTAGACAATGCATAGCTGTGAAGTCCCAAAAATGCACATTGTTTACCTTTGCGACAGCCTTACACACATGAATGTGAATCTTGTGAGTTTACTTTCTCAAAATAAACTTAATTTCACTAAATTCTGGTGTGCTATGCAGTAACATCCCAAACAAGACACATCTATATATCTGTATTACATCACCCAGTGTTTTTGACCAGCCACCTCACATTCAGCATCACAGCAATAACATCACACACTAACATTTAAAAACTCAAAATGAATGCTATGTAAAATTAGCTAGTATCTAAAAGGTGCACATCTGCAATGAAAATTCCTCTGAACCTTAATATTACAAAATGACAATACAAGCGGCACACTCACACAACACAGCACAGTATTCAGGAGAAATTAATATACAGACACAGATTTTTTATTATTTTAGATAATACAATATCTGCATCAGCTGATTGAGTAAATAAACAAATAAATAAATCTATAAAATACCTACTATATATTATATTTAAAAAAAAGATATTTATCAGTAGAAAAAGATTGTATTTATAAAGGTTGTGCTAATAAAAGCCCTAAATAATGAAAATCAGGAATGCAAAGTACAGTGTTGTGGAGGACTGATTTGGCTATTTGAATAGTATCCAATCATACAGCTTTTCTGTCACCCAACTCCATATTTCTATTAAAATAAAGCTGACAGGTATTCAGGATCTCAGGTACACAGTATGTAAAGCGACATGGTAACTTTGTCATGTCAAATGCAATTAAGATTTGGCATTCAGAATTAGTTTATTTAAAATACTAACATGGTATTTCTTAAGGTTTACAAAAATGTAATAAAACATGTATAAGCTTTCAACTAATTCCACAGATATGAGGAGCATGGGTTGCGATTCAATACCTTGTTAATAAAAGACTATTCTTTGGGAAGTAAAACAAAAGAACACAAAGTATGACATCAAAATTTAAAGGTGAATTCAATCTGATTTGGTGAAAGGTTTTGGCTTGGACTAAAAAATGATACAGAAGCTCAACATTGTGCGGAGACGCATTAAACTTTAAGAAGTTCACTTTTACTCACTTAATTTCCAAAAATGTTTTTTTTTTCAAACCCTAAGATCTTTTTTTGGTCACCTTAATATTCAGTATCTGTATTTAGCACAGTCCCTCACCTCTCTGCCCTCGGAGGTCAGCTGCGGGGCAGTGCTGTTGTCCCAGCCGCTGCAGCTGGTAGATCCAGCCTCGAAGAGTGGCATAGGAGCAGAGCACTTGAGCAGCTCGGAAAGAAGCTTCAGCACCAAAGAAACGACCATGATCCTCAGCGCCTCATCCGGCCACCGCCGCCACCGTCCGTCCCGCCAGCCCCCGCCAGCGCCTCCACCAGCACCTCCACCAACCAGCTAGGGCAAAGAGGCACCTCCAGCGCTGCAGCCGGCCAAACCCGCATGCCTCACTCTCCTCCAGCGGGCATTAACCCGTGCCCTCAGCGTCCTAACGTTCTAAACTTCCACCTTTTCTCCACTTCCCTGCTTTTCAGATGCTCAGACTCTCCACAGAACTGCTATTCCAACGCGCTGATGTATATGTGGTCCAGCTAGGAGTCTCAAAGGAGCTCAGAAGCTTTCCGCCCTCACATCACCGCGGTTTATCTCTCTCTCCCCGGCAAACACTTCTGAGCTCCGGCAACAGCTCATCTGCTTGATTTTCTCAATGAGTTTTTTGAAGTGATTTCTTTTTCCATGCCCCCTCTGCTCTATTGAGGCGAACGTGAATAATTCACGAGAGCATAGAGCAGCGAAGAGCAGTGCGCGCTAAAGCCTGACAGCAACAGGAGCCTCTTTACAGTAGTACATACAAAGCAGCGATGTTGGGGGTAAAAGCTTCACAAGAGATGCAGCTTCTGCCAGAGAGCAGTGAGAGTGAGAGAGAGAGAGCGAGAGAGAGAGAGAGAGAGAGAGAGAGAGAGAGAGAGAGAGAGAGAGAGAGAGAGAGAGTGTGTGTGAGAGAAAGAGAGAGAGAGAGAGAGAGAGAGAGAGAGAGAGAGAAAGAGAGGGAGTGGAAAGAGAGCACGTTCTGGAAAGTGATTGCTTAGACTGGAAAAAAAAACGTGCAAACAAGACGCGCACTGTTGAGGATAATCAGAAAGGAAGGCAGCCAATGACAATGTGCGAGATAGAAATAAGGAGAGTTAGAGATACAGAGAGAGAGAGAGAGAGAGAGAGAGAGAGAGAGAGAGAGAGAGAGAGAGAGAGTGAGAGAGAGATCTAGGCTAGTAGAGATCTAAGGCATTAAACAGTAGAGAGACATAACATTGTCAAATCAAAATGCTGAGCTGACAAGACAGTCCGTGAGAGAATAATAAAAAAAAAAAAAGAAAAAAGGAAAAGTGAAATACATCGAAATGTGATGCAGAAATGGTTTAATCTCTTGGTCATTGAAGCAGAAAGAAAGGCAAGCATCTCCTATTCCTTTTCTTCAGTCCCAGTCCACCAATTAGTCTCCAAGGGCTCTGTCCCCAGTCGACTTGATTGGCGGCTATTCACACATGCCAAAGTGGCGGGATGTGTTGACCGGAGGACTGTGGGGTGCCAAAGGACGCACATCCCAACTGTGAATACCAATGGAGGAGGGTCTAATAATAGCACAGGGGGATGTGGAGTGGAGTGCCAACGTCACAAACCAGTGCCAGTGGCAAAATCACCGCAGCTACAAATCTGGGTTTGTGCCAGTGCCTGACTCTGTGAGATTTGCCATTCTTCATTGTTTACATGTGTGCAAGTCTATATCCTTTTATCTATCTATATATCTATATATCTACATCCTTTTATTTTCACGATTCTCCAACTAATGCTAGCTTATAGTAATTCACAGCCCCGTTGTCCTGTCCTGGGTCAAAAACAGGAGAAATACATCCAGCAA